>NW_027077542.1:300000-540387 GCF_963924675.1 Phocoena phocoena
TGGACCCAACACCACATATTCAACGCCTAGGAATATACCTGACTAGGAAGAATCTTAAAACCCATGGATATATATGTCTCCGTAAGAGAATCAAGCGTGTGTACAGCGGCATAAACGCAGCAGTGAAAATCCGATAAATCCCATTATCAAAATAAATTTCAAAAAAAAATCATAAAGACAGTGAAATAGAGAGCAATTCTTAAATAATTCACTCAGGGCATGTGATGCAACCGGGATTTAACACATCTACACCCAGAGCTGGTTGAGACATAAGGCTGGACACTTCAGGCTGATAGCATTGGTGAGTTTCGGTGAGCAAATGCAGACCCTTTGAAGTCATACTGCATGGTACCCATTCCATGGGTCCCAACTCTCCAGGTTCAAGGGATTCTTCCTCCAGCTAAAACATGCATGGGAAACCAAGAGTATCGTCCACCATGTGATTGGGAAATGATTTAAAATGCATCTCAGTTTTCGTATCCTGGTCCTCGGGTTCACCATTCCAGATGCTTTACTAACACTCTCCCCGCTTGGAGAGTCAGTGCCTTTAACCTCCTCTTTGGCACAGCTTGCAATTTCTGTGCAAAATGAACAGGAATAGGGAGAACCAATGAGAGACTAGCTGTAGGTGTCTGCACGGGCAAATGTAACGCTCATTGCCCACCAGGAAGAGGAATTAAACAAAGGCTCAGTGTGCCCTGCTGGAAACAGATTAGGGCCTGAAGCAATCCTGCGGTTTTGTGCCCAGCTCACAAGAAAGCGAGTTGAAGAAAGGAGCTCAGGGGCACTGTAATTCACAAACCTGCAGAGTTATAAATGACAGCTTTCCTCCAAAAATATATTGAAGTAAGCCTGCGAAGGGGACTTGAAAGCGGGGCAGAATTTCAGGAAAACGATTGCAGGGGGTAGACTGGAATTGCCCTGAAAGCATAGGAAAAGAGGCAGAACGTCGACAATGATGCACTTGGCCAAAAAGGGCGTATGCGTTTTTTCCTGAATATATTCAGGAAAAAACGCATACGCCCTTTTTGGCCAACCAAGCAAGCCTGTAAATGAAATCTGCACTACAATGAAGTCTCACTGCCCCCCTGGCAAAAGGGCCATCTGAAAAAAGTGTAAAATCCAGAAAGGTAGGACAGGATATGGAGAACAGGGAGCCTTGTTATGCTGATTGGCAGGATGTAAATTGCCAGCAGCCACCCTGGAGAAGTGTATGGTGTTTCCTGAAACACGAAAGAAACAAACAACACAGCCTATGGCACTTCCACTTATGGTCCTATAGCTTACGGAAATTAAAATCAAAAACAGACAGCCACCCCAATATTTGAGATGGCTGTGTTCACAAGAAGCTCGTCTACAGTATCAGGTAAATATCCCAGAAAGCAAAAAATGGATAAAGAACTTGTGGCACGTACGTACAATGCAATATCACTCAGCAATGAAATCTGTGTCATCAGGCCCATAGCGGCATAGTGAGTGGATGCAGGTACGGTGATTCTACGTGAACTACGTCACACAGAAAAAGAAACATCATAAGATATCACGAATACACGGAATGTAAACTTGACTACACATGAACTGAATTACAAAATAGAAAAGGGTCTCAAATTTAGAAAACCAACTAGTGCTTGCTTATGGGGAAAGGTGCCTTGGGGTGCTGCATAAAACCAGAGACTGAAATTAGCACAGATAACTTTCCATAAGCCCAATATGTAATAGACAAGACCTACTCCTTGCTCAACGAAATGGACCCAACACCACATATTCAACGCCTAGGAATATACCTGACTAGGAAGAATCTTAAAACCCATGGATATATATGTCTCCGTAAGAGAATCAAGGGTGTGTACAGCGGCCGAAAGGCAGCAGTGAAAATCCGATAAATCCCATTATCAAAATAAATTTCGAAAACAAAACACAAAGACAGTGAAATAGAGAGCAATTCTTAAATAATTCACTCAGGGCATGTGATGCAACCGGGATTGACCACATCTACACCCAGAGCTGGTTGAGACATAAGGCTGGACACTTCAGGCTGATAGCATTGGTGAGTTTAGGTGAGCAAATGCACACCCTTTGAAGTCATACTGTATGGTACCTATTCCATGGGTCCCAACTCTTCAGGTTCAAGGGATTCTTCCTCCAGCTAAAACATGCATGTGAAACCCACAGTATGGTCCACCGTGTTATGGGGAAATGATTTAAAATGCATCTCAGTTTTCGTATCCTGGTCCTCGGGTTCACCATTCCAGATGATTTACTAACAGTCTCCCTGCTTGGAGAGTCAGTGCCTTTAACCTCCTGTTTGGCACAGCTTGCAATTTCTGTGCAAGATGAACAGGAATAGGGAGAACCAATGAGAGACTAGCTGTAGGTGTCTGCACGGGCAAATGTAACGCTCATTTCCCACCAGGAAGAGGAATTTACCAAAGGCTCAGCATGCCCTGCCCGAAACAGATTAGGGCCTGAAGCAATCCTGCGGTTTTGTGCCCAGTTCACAAGAAAGCGAGTTGAAGAAAGGAGCTCAGGGGCACTGTAATTCACAAACCTGCAGAGTTATAAATGACAGCTATCCTCCAAAAATATATTGAAGTAAGCCTGCGAAGGGGACTTGAAAGCGGGGCAGAATTTCAGGAAAACGATTGCAGGGGGTAGACTGGAATTGCCCTGAAAGCATAGGAAAAGAGGCAGAACGTCGACAATGATGCACTTGGCCAAAAAGGGCGTATGCGTTTTTTCCTGAATATATTCAGGAAAAAACGCATACGCCCTTTTTGGCCAACCAAGCAAGCCTGTAAAGGAAATCTGCACTACAATGAAGTCTCACTGCCCCCCGGGCAAGAGGGCCATCTGAAAAAAGTGTAAAATCCAGAAAGGTAGGACAGGATATGGAGAACAGGGAGCCTTGTTATGCTGATTGGCAGGATGTAAATTGCCAGCAGCCAGCCTGGAGAAGTGTATGGTGTTTCCTGAAACACATAAGAAACAAAGCAACACAGTCTATGGCACTTCCACTTATGGTCCTATAGCTTACGGAAATTAAAATCAAAAACAGACAGCCACCCCAATATTTGGGACGGCTGTGTTCACAAGAAGCTCGTCTACAGTATCAGGTAAATATCCCAGAAAGCAAAAAATGGATAAAGAAGTTGTGGCACGTACGTGCAATGCAGTATCACTCAGCAATGAAATCTGTGTCATCAGGCACGTAGCGGCATAGTGAGTGGATGCAGGTACGGTGATTCTACGTGAACTACGTCACACAGAAAAAGAAACATCATAAGATATCACTAATACACGGAATGTAAACTTGACTACACATGAACTGAATTACAAAACAGAACAGGGTCTCAAATTTAGAAAACCAACTAGTGCTTGCTTATGGGGAAAGGTGCGTTGGGGTGCTTCATAAAACCAGAGACTGAAATTAGCACAGATAACTTTCCATAAGCCAAATATGTAATAGACAAGACCTACTCCTTGCTCAACGAAATGGACCCAACACCACATATTCAACGCCTAGGAATATACCTGACTAGGAAGAATCTTAAAACCCATGGATATATATGTCTCCGTAAGAGAATCAAGCGTGTGTACAGCGGCATAAACGCAGCAGTGAAAATCCGATAAATCCCATTATCAAAATAAATTTCAAAAAAAAATCATAAAGACAGTGAAATAGAGAGCAATTCTTAAATAATTCACTCAGGGCATGTGATGCAACCGGGATTTAACACATCTACACCCAGAGCTGGTTGAGACATAAGGCTGGACACTTCAGGCTGATAGCATTGGTGAGTTTCGGTGAGCAAATGCAGACCCTTTGAAGTCATACTGCATGGTACCCATTCCATGGGTCCCAACTCTCCAGGTTCAAGGGATTCTTCCTCCAGCTAAAACATGCATGGGAAACCAAGAGTATCGTCCACCATGTGATTGGGAAATGATTTAAAATGCATCTCAGTTTTCGTATCCTGGTCCTCGGGTTCACCATTCCAGATGCTTTACTAACACTCTCCCCGCTTGGAGAGTCAGTGCCTTTAACCTCCTCTTTGGCACAGCTTGCAATTTCTGTGCAAAATGAACAGGAATAGGGAGAACCAATGAGAGACTAGCTGTAGGTGTCTGCACGGGCAAATGTAACGCTCATTGCCCACCAGGAAGAGGAATTAACCAAAGGCTCAGCGTGCCCTGCTGGAAACAGATTAGGGCCTGAAGCAATCCTGCGGTTTTGTGCCCAGCTCACAAGAAAGCGAGTTGAAGAAAGGAGCTCAGGGGCACTGTAATTCACAAACCTGCAGAGTTATAAATGACAGCTATCCTCCAAAAATATATTGAAGTAAGCCTGCGAAGGGGAGTTGAAAGCGGGGCAGAATTTCAGGAAAATGATTGCAGGGGGTAAACTGGAATTGCCCTGAAAGCATAGGAAAAGAGGCAGAACGTCGACAATGATGCACTTGGCCAAAAAGGGCGTATGTGTTTTTTCCTGAATATATTCAGGAAAAAACGCATACGCCCTTTTTGGCCAACCAAGCAAGCCTGTAAATGAAATCTGCACTACAATGAAGTCTCACTGCCCCCCTGGCAAAAGGGCCATCTGAAAAAAGTGTAAAATCCAGAAAGGTAGGACAGGATATGGAGAACAGGGAGCCTTGTTATGCTGATTGGCAGGATGTAAATTGCCAGCAGCCACCCTGGAGAAGTGTATGGTGTTTCCTGAAACACGAAAGAAACAAAGCAACACAGCCTATGGCACTTCCACTTATGGTCCTATAGCTTACGGAAATTAAAATCAAAAACAGACAGCCACCCCAATATTTGAGACGGCTGTGTTCACAAGAAGCTCGTCTACAGTATCAGGTAAATATCCCAGAAAGCAAAAAATGGATAAAGAACTTGTGGCACGTACGTACAATGCAATATCACTCAGCAATGAAATCTGTGTCATCAGGCCCATAGCGGCATAGTGAGTGGATGCAGGTACGGTGATTCTACGTGAACTACGTCACACAGAAAAAGAAACATCATAAGATATCACGAATACACGGAATGTAAACTTGACTACACATGAACTGAATTACAAAATAGAAAAGGGTCTCAAATTTAGAAAACCAACTAGTGCTTGCTTATGGGGAAAGGTGCCTTGGGGTGCTGCATAAAACCAGAGACTGAAATTAGCACAGATAACTTTCCATAAGCCCAATATGTAATAGACAAGACCTACTCCTTGCTCAACGAAATGGACCCAACACCACATATTCAACGCCTAGGAATATACCTGACTAGGAAGAATCTTAAAACCCATGGATATATATGTCTCCGTAAGAGAATCAAGCGTGTGTACAGCGGCATAAACGCAGCAGTGAAAATCCGATAAATCCCATTATCAAAATAAATTTCAAAAAAAAATCATAAAGACAGTGAAATAGAGAGCAATTCTTAAATAATTCACTCAGGGCATGTGATGCAACCGGGATTTAACACATCTACACCCAGAGCTGGTTGAGACATAAGGCTGGACACTTCAGGCTGATAGCATTGGTGAGTTTCGGTGAGCAAATGCAGACCCTTTGAAGTCATACTGCATGGTACCCATTCCATGGGTCCCAACTCTCCAGGTTCAAGGGATTCTTCCTCCAGCTAAAACATGCATGGGAAACCAAGAGTATCGTCCACCATGTGATTGGGAAATGATTTAAAATGCATCTCAGTTTTCGTATCCTGGTCCTCGGGTTCACCATTCCAGATGCTTTACTAACACTCTCCCCGCTTGGAGAGTCAGTGCCTTTAACCTCCTCTTTGGCACAGCTTGCAATTTCTGTGCAAAATGAACAGGAATAGGGAGAACCAATGAGAGACTAGCTGTAGGTGTCTGCACGGGGAAATGTAACGCTCATTGCCCACCAGGAAGAGGAATTAAACAAAGGCTCAGTGTGCCCTGCTGGAAACAGATTAGGGCCTGAAGCAATCCTGTGGTTTTGTGCCCAGCTCACAAGAAAGCGAGTTGAAGAAAGGAGCTCAGGGGCACTGTAATTCACAAACCTGCAGAGTTATAAATGACAGCTTTCCTCCAAAAATATATTGAAGTAAGCCTGCGAAGGGGACTTGAAAGCGGGGCAGAATTTCAGGAAAACGATTGCAGGGGGTAGACTGGAATTGCCCTGAAAGCATAGGAAAAGAGGCAGAACGTCGACAATGATGCACTTGGCCAAAAAGGGCGTATGCGTTTTTTCCTGAATATATTCAGGAAAAAACGCATACGCCCTTTTTGGCCAACCAAGCAAGCCTGTAAATGAAATCTGCACTACAATGAAGTCTCACTGCCCCCCTGGCAAAAGGGCCATCTGAAAAAAGTGTAAAATCCAGAAAGGTAGGACAGGATATGGAGAACAGGGAGCCTTGTTATGCTGATTGGCAGGATGTAAATTGCCAGCAGCCACCCTGGAGAAGTGTATGGTGTTTCCTGAAACACGAAAGAAACAAAGCAACACAGCCTATGGCACTTCCACTTATGGTCCTATAGCTTACGGAAATTAAAATCAAAAACAGACAGCCACCCCAATATTTGAGACGGCTGTGTTCACAAGAAGCTCGTCTACAGTATCAGGTAAATATCCCAGAAAGCAAAAAATGGATAAAGAACTTGTGGCACGTACGTACAATGCAATATCACTCAGCAATGAAATCTGTGTCATCAGGCCCATAGCGGCATAGTGAGTGGATGCAGGTACGGTGATTCTACGTGAACTACGTCACACAGAAAAAGAAACATCATAAGATATCACGAATACACGGAATGTAAACTTGACTACACATGAACTGAATTACAAAATAGAAAAGGGTCTCAAATTTAGAAAACCAACTAGTGCTTGCTTATGGGGAAAGGTGCCTTGGGGTGCTGCATAAAACCAGAGACTGAAATTAGCACAGATAACTTTCCATAAGCCCAATATGTAATAGACAAGACCTATTCCTTGCTCAACGAAATGGACCCAACACCACATATTCAACGCCTAGGAATATACCTGACTAGGAAGAATCTTAAAACCCATGGATATATATGTCTCCGTAAGAGAATCAAGGGTGTGTACAGCGGCCGAAAGGCAGCAGTGAAAATCCGATAAATCCCATTATCAAAATAAATTTCGAAAACAAAACACAAAGACAGTGAAATAGAGAGCAATTCTTAAATAATTCACTCAGGGCATGTGATGCAACCGGGATTGACCACATCTACACCCAGAGCTGGTTGAGACATAAGGCTGGACACTTCAGGCTGATAGCATTGGTGAGTTTCGGTGAGCAAATGCACACTCTTTGAAGTCATACTGTATGGTACCTATTCCATGGGTCCCAACTCTTCAGGTTCAAGGGATTCTTCCTCCAGCTAAAACATGCATGTGAAACCCACAGTATGGTCCACCGTGTTATGGGGAAATGATTTAAAATGCATCTCAGTTTTCGTATCCTGGTCCTCGGGTTCACCATTCCAGATGATTTACTAACAGTCTCCCTGCTTGGAGAGTCAGTGCCTTTAACCTCCTGTTTGGCACAGCTTGCAATTTCTGTGCAAGATGAACAGGAATAGGGAGAACCAATGAGAGACTAGCTGTAGGTGTCTGCACGGGCAAATGTAACGCTCATTTCCCACCAGGAAGAGGAATTTACCAAAGGCTCAGCATGCCCTGCCCGAAACAGATTAGGGCCTGAAGCAATCCTGCGGTTTTGTGCCCAGTTCACAAGAAAGCGAGTTGAAGAAAGGAGCTCAGGGGCACTGTAATTCACAAACCTGCAGAGTTATAAATGACAGCTATCCTCCAAAAATATATTGAAGTAAGCCTGCGAAGGGGACTTGAAAGCGGGGCAGAATTTCAGGAAAACGATTGCAGGGGGTAGACTGGAATTGCCCTGAAAGCATAGGAAAAGAGGCAGAACGTCGACAATGATGCACTTGGCCAAAAAGGGCGTATGCGTTTTTTCCTGAATATATTCAGGAAAAAACGCATAAGCCCTTTTTGGCCAACCAAGCAAGCCTGTAAAGGAAATCTGCACTACAATGAAGTCTCACTGCCCCCCGGGCAAGAGGGCCATCTGAAAAAAGTGTAAAATCCAGAAAGGTAGGACAGGATATGGAGAACAGGGAGCCTTGTTATGCTGATTGGCAGGATGTAAATTGCCAGCAGCCAGCCTGGAGAAGTGTATGGTGTTTCCTGAAACACGAAAGAAACAAAGCAACACAGCCTATGGCACTTCCACTTATGGTCCTATAGCTTACGGAAATTAAAATCAAAAACAGACAGCCACCCCAATATTTGAGATGGCTGTGTTCACAAGAAGCTCGTCTACAGTATCAGGTAAATATCCCAGAAAGCAAAAAATGGATAAAGAACTTGTGGCACGTACGTACAATGCAATATCACTCAGCAATGAAATCTGTGTCATCAGGCCCATAGCGGCATAGTGAGTGGATGCAGGTACGGTGATTCTACGTGAACTACGTCACACAGAAAAAGAAACATCATAAGATATCACGAATACACGGAATGTAAACTTGACTACACATGAACTGAATTACAAAATAGAAAAGGGTCTCAAATTTAGAAAACCAACTAGTGCTTGCTTATGGGGAAAGGTGCCTTGGGGTGCTGCATAAAACCAGAGACTGAAATTAGCACAGATAACTTTCCATAAGCCCAATATGTAATAGACAAGACCTACTCCTTGCTCAACGAAATGGACCCAACACCACATATTCAACGCCTAGGAATATACCTGACTAGGAAGAATCTTAAAACCCATGGATATATATGTCTCCGTAAGAGAATCAAGGGTGTGTACAGCGGCCGAAAGGCAGCAGTGAAAATCCGATAAATCCCATTATCAAAATAAATTTCGAAAACAAAACACAAAGACAGTGAAATAGAGAGCAATTCTTAAATAATTCACTCAGGGCATGTGATGCAACCGGGATTGACCACATCTACACCCAGAGCTGGTTGAGACATAAGGCTGGACACTTCAGGCTGATAGCATTGGTGAGTTTAGGTGAGCAAATGCACACCCTTTGAAGTCATACTGTATGGTACCTATTCCATGGGTCCCAACTCTTCAGGTTCAAGGGATTCTTCCTCCAGCTAAAACATGCATGTGAAACCCACAGTATGGTCCACCGTGTTATGGGGAAATGATTTAAAATGCATCTCAGTTTTCGTATCCTGGTCCTCGGGTTCACCATTCCAGATGATTTACTAACAGTCTCCCTGCTTGGAGAGTCAGTGCCTTTAACCTCCTGTTTGGCACAGCTTGCAATTTCTGTGCAAGATGAACAGGAATAGGGAGAACCAATGAGAGACTAGCTGTAGGTGTCTGCACGGGCAAATGTAACGCTCATTTCCCACCAGGAAGAGGAATTTACCAAAGGCTCAGCATGCCCTGCCCGAAACAGATTAGGGCCTGAAGCAATCCTGCGGTTTTGTGCCCAGTTCACAAGAAAGCGAGTTGAAGAAAGGAGCTCAGGGGCACTGTAATTCACAAACCTGCAGAGTTATAAATGACAGCTATCCTCCAAAAATATATTGAAGTAAGCCTGCGAAGGGGACTTGAAAGCGGGGCAGAATTTCAGGAAAACGATTGCAGGGGGTAGACTGGAATTGCCCTGAAAGCATAGGAAAAGAGGCAGAACGTCGACAATGATGCACTTGGCCAAAAAGGGCGTATGCGTTTTTTCCTGAATATATTCAGGAAAAAACGCATACGCCCTTTTTGGCCAACCAAGCAAGCCTGTAAAGGAAATCTGCACTACAATGAAGTCTCACTGCCCCCCGGGCAAGAGGGCCATCTGAAAAAAGTGTAAAATCCAGAAAGGTAGGAGAGGATATGGAGAACAGGGAGCCTTGTTATGCTGATTGGCAGGATGTAAATTGCCAGCAGCCAGCCTGGAGAAGTGTATGGTGTTTCCTGAAACACATAAGAAACAAAGCAACACAGTCTATGGCACTTCCACTTATGGTCCTATAGCTTACGGAAATTAAAATCAAAAACAGACAGCCACCCCAATATTTGGGACGGCTGTGTTCACAAGAAGCTCGTCTACAGTAACAGGTAAATATCCCAGAAAGCAAAATATGGATAAAGAAGTTGTGGCACGTACGTACAATGCAATATCACTCAGCAATGAAATCTGTGTCATCAGGCCCGTAGCGGCATAGTGAGTGGATGCAGGTACGGTGATTCTATGTGAACTACATCACACAGAAAAAGAAACATCATAAGATATCACTAATACACGGAATGTAAACTTGACTACACATGAACTGAATTACAAAACAGAACAGGGTCTCAAATTTAGAAAACCAACTAGTGCTTGCTTATGGGGAAAGGTGCGTTGGGGTGCTTCATAAAACCAGAGACTGAAATTAGCACAGATAACTTTCCATAAGCCAAATATGTAATAGACAAGACCTACTCCTTGCTCAACGAAATGGACCCAACACCACATATTCAACGCCTAGGAATATACCTGACTAGGAAGAATCTTAAAACCCATGGATATATATGTCTCCGTAAGAGAATCAAGCGTGTGTACAGCGGCATAAACGCAGCAGTGAAAATCCGATAAATCCCATTATCAAAATAAATTTCAAAAAAAAATCATAAAGACCGTGAAATAGAGAGCAATTCTTAAATAATTCACTCAGGGCATGTGATGCAACCGGGATTTAACACATCTACACCCAGAGCTGGTTGAGACATAAGGCTGGACACTTCAGGCTGATAGCATTGGTGAGTTTCGGTGAGCAAATGCAGACCCTTTGAAGTCATACTGCATGGTACCCATTCCATGGGTCCCAACTCTCCAGGTTCAAGGGATTCTTCCTCCAGCTAAAACATGCATGGGAAACCAAGAGTATCGTCCACCATGTGATTGGGAAATGATTTAAAATGCATCTCAGTTTTCGTATCCTGGTCCTCGGGTTCACCATTCCAGATGCTTTACTAACACTCTCCCCGCTTGGAGAGTCAGTGCCTTTAACCTCCTGTTTGGCACAGCTTGCAATTTCTGTGCAAGATGAACAGGAATAGGGAGAACCAATGAGAGACTAGCTGTAGGTGTCTGCACGGGCAAATGTAACGCTCATTTCCCACCAGGAAGAGGAATTTACCAAAGGCTCAGCATGCCCTGCCCGAAACAGATTAGGGCCTGAAGCAATCCTGCGGTTTTGTGCCCAGTTCACAAGAAAGCGAGTTGAAGAAAGGAGCTCAGGGGCACTGTAATTCACAAACCTGCAGAGTTATAAATGACAGCTATCCTCCAAAAATATATTGAAGTAAGCCTGCGAAGGGGACTTGAAAGCGGGGCAGAATTTCAGGAAAACGATTGCAGGGGGTAGACTGGAATTGCCCTGAAAGCATAGGAAAAGAGGCAGAACGTCGACAATGATGCACTTGGCCAAAAAGGGCATATGCGTTTTTTCCTGAATATATTCAGGAAAAAACGCATACGCCCTTTTTGGCCAACCAAGCAAGCCTGTAAAGGAAATCTGCACTACAATGAAGTCTCACTGCCCCCCGGGTAAGAGGGCCATCTGAAAAAAGTGTAAAATCCAGAAAGGTAGGACAGGATATGGAGAACAGGGAGCCTTGTTATGCTGATTGGCAGGATGTAAATTGCCAGCAGCCAGCCTGGAGAAGTGTATGGTGTTTCCTGAAACACATAAGAAACAAAGCAACACAGTCTATGGCACTTCCACTTATGGTCCTATAGCTTACGGAAATTAAAATCAAAAACAGACAGCCACCCCAATATTTGGGACGGCTGTGTTCACAAGAAGCTCGTCTACAGTATCAGGTAAATATCCCAGAAAGCAAAAAATGGATAAAGAAGTTGTGGCACGTACGTGCAATGCAGTATCACTCAGCAATGAAATCTGTGTCATCAGGCACGTAGCGGCATAGTGAGTGGATGCAGGTACGGTGATTCTACGTGAACTACGTCACACAGAAAAAGAAACATCATAAGATATCACTAATACACGGAATGTAAACTTGACTACACATGAACTGAATTACAAAACAGAACAGGGTCTCAAATTTAGAAAACCAACTAGTGCTTGCTTATGGGGAAAGGTGCCTTGGGGTGCTGCATAAAATCAGAGACTGAAATTAGCACAGAAAACATTCCATAAGCCAAATATGTAATAGACAAGACCTACTCCTTGCTCAACGAAATGGACTCAACACCACATATTCAACGCCTAGGAATATACCTGACTAGGAAGAATCTTAAAACCCATGGATTTATATGTCTCCGTAAGAGAATCAAGCGTGTGTACAGCGGCATAAACGCAGCAGTGAAAATCCGATAAATCGCACTTTCAAAATAAATTTCAAAAACAAAACACAAAGACAGTGAAATAGAGAGCAATTCTTAAATAATTCACTCAGGGCATGTGATGCAACCGGGATTGACCACATCTACACCCAGAGCTGGTTGAGACATAAGGCTGGACACTTCAGGCTGATAACATTGGTGAGTTTCGGTGAGCAAATGCAGACCCTTTGAAGTCATACTGCATGGTACCCATTCCATGGGTCCCAACTCTCCAGGTTCAAGGGATTCTTCCTCCAGCTAAAACATGCATGGGAAACCCAGAGTATCGTCCACCGTGTGATTGGGATCGATTTAAAATGCATCTCAGTTTTCGTATCCTGGTCCTCGGGTTCACCATTCCAGATGCTTTACTAACAGTCTCCCCGCCTGGAGAGTCAGTGCCTTTAACCTCCTGTTTGGCACTGCTTGCAATTTCTGTGCAAGATGAACAGGAATAGGGAGAACCAATGAGAAACTACCTCTAGGTGTCTGCACGGGCAAATGTAACCCTCATTGCCCACCAGGAAGAGGAATTAAACAAAGGCTCAGTGTGCCCTGCTGGAAACAGATTAGGGCCTGAAGCAATCCTGCGGTTTTGTGCCCAGCTCACAAGAAAGCGAGTTGAAGAACGGAGCTCAGGGGCACTGTAATTCACAAACCTGCAGAGTTATAATTGACAGCTATCCTCCAAAAATATATTGAAGTAAGCCTGCGAAGGGGACTTGAAAGCGGGGCAGAATTTCAGGAAAACGATTGCAGGGGGTAGACTGGAATTGCACTGAAAGCATAGGAAAAGAGGCACAACGTCGACAATGATGCACTTGGCCAAAAATGGTGTATGCGTTTTTTCCTGAATATATTCAGGAAAAAACGCATACGCCCTTTTTGGCAAACCAAGCAAGCCTGTAAAGGAAATCTGCACAAAAATGAAGTCTCACTGCCCACCGGGCAAAAGGGCCATCTGAAAAAAGTGTAAAATCCAGAAAGGTAGGACAGGATATGGAGAACAGGGAGCCTTGTTATGCTGATTGGCAGGATGTAAATTGCCAGCAGCCACCCTGGAGAAGTGTATGGTGTTTCCTGAAACACGTAAGAAACAAAGCAACACAGCCTATGGCACTTCCACTTATGGTCCTATAGCTTACGGAAATTAAAATCAAAAACAGACAGCCACCCCAATATTTGGGACGGCTGTGTTCACATGAAGCTCGTCTACAGTATCAGGTAAATATCCCAGAAAGCAAAAAATGGATAAAGAAGTTGTGGCACGTACGTACAATGCAATATCACTCAGCAATGAAATCTGTGTCATCAGGCCCGTAGCGGCATAGTGAGTGGATGCAGGTACGGTGATTCTACGTGAACTACGTCACACAGAAAAAGAAACATCATAAGATATCACTAATACACGGAATGTAAACTTGACTACACATGAACTGAATTACAAAACAGAACAGGGTCTCAAATTTAGAAAACCAACTAGTGCTTGCTTATGGGGAAAGGTGCGTTGGGGTGCTTCATAAAACCAGAGACTGAAATTAGCACAGATAACTTTCCATAAGCCAAATATGTAATAGACAAGACCTACTCCTTGCTCAACGAAATGGACCCAACACCACATATTCAACGCCTAGGAATATACCTGACTAGGAAGAATCTTAAAACCCATGGATATATATGTCTCCGTAAGAGAATCAAGCGTGTGTACAGCGGCATAAACGCAGCAGTGAAAATCCGATAAATCCCATTATCAAAATAAATTTCGAAAACAAAACACAAAGACAGTGAAATAGAGAGCAATTCTTAAATAATTCACTCAGGGCATGTGATGCAACCGGGATTTAACACATCTACACCCAGAGCTGGTTGAGATATAAGGCTGAACACTTCAGGCTGATAGCATTGGTGAGTTTCGGTGAGCAAATGCAGACCCTTTGAAGTCATACTGCATGGTACCCATTCCATGGGTCCCAACTCTCCAGGTTCAAGGGATTCTTCCTCCAGCTAAAACATGCATGGGAAACCAAGAGTATCGTCCACCATGTGATTGGGAAATGATTTAAAATGCATCTCAGTTTTCGTATCCTGGTCCTCGGGTTCACCATTCCAGATGCTTTACTAACACTCTCCCCGCTTGGAGAGTCAGTGCCTTTAACCTCCTCTTTGACACAGCTTGCAATTTCTGTGCAAAATGAACAGGAATAGGGAGAACCAATGAGAGACTAGCTGTAGGTGTCTGCACGGGCAAATGTAACGCTCATTGCCCACCAGGAAGAGGAATTAAACAAAGGCTCAGTGTGCCCTGCTGGAAACAGATTAGGGCCTGAAGCAATCCTGCGGTTTTGTGCCCAGCTCACAAGAAAGCGAGTTGAAGAAAGGAGCTCAGGGGCACTGTAATTCACAAACCTGCAGAGTTATAAATGACAGCTTTCCTCCAAAAATATATTGAAGTAAGCCTGCGAAGGGGACTTGAAAGCGGGGCAGAATTTCAGGAAAACGATTGCAGGGGGTAGACTGGAATTGCCCTGAAAGCATAGGAAAAGAGGCAGAACGTCGACAATGATGCACTTGGCCAAAAAGGGCGTATGCGTTTTTTCCTGAATATATTCAGGAAAAAACGCATACGCCCTTTTTGGCCAACCAAGCAAGCCTGTAAATGAAATCTGCACTACAATGAAGTCTCACTGCCCCCCTGGCAAAAGGGCCATCTGAAAAAAGTGTAAAATCCAGAAAGGTAGGACAGGATATGGAGAACAGGGAGCCTTGTTATGCTGATTGGCAGGATGTAAATTGCCAGCAGCCACCCTGGAGAAGTGTATGGTGTTTCCTGAAAAACGAAAGAAACAAAGCAACACAGCCTATGGCACTTCCACTTATGGTCCTATAGCTTACGGAAATTAAAACCAAAAACAGACAGCCACCCCAATATTTGAGACGGCTGTGTTCACAAGAAGCTCGTCTACAGTATCAGGTAAATATCCCAGAAAGCAAAAAATGGATAAAGAACTTGTGGCACGTACGTACAATGCAATATCACTCAGCAATGAAATCTGTGTCATCAGGCCCATAGCGGCATAGTGAGTGGATGCAGGTACGGTGATTCTACGTGAACTACGTCACACAGAAAAAGAAACATCATAAGGTATCACGAATACACGGAATGTAAACTTGACTACACATGAACTGAATTACAAAATAGAAAAGGGTCTCAAATTTAGAAAACCAACTAGTGCTTGCTTATGGGGAAAGGTGCCTTGGGGTGCTGCATAAAACCAGAGACTGAAATTAGCACAGATAACTTTCCATAAGCCCAATATGTAATAGACAAGACCTACTCCTTGCTCAACGAAATGGACCCAACACCACATATTCAACGCCTAGGAATATACCTGACTAGGAAGAATCTTAAAACCCATGGATATATATGTCTCCATAAGAGAATCAAGGGTGTGTACAGCGGCCGAAAGGCAGCAGTGAAAATCCGATAAATCCCATTATCAAAATAAATTTCGAAAACAAAACACAAAGACAGTGAAATAGAGAGCAATTCTTAAATAATTCACTCAGGGCATGTGATGCAACCGGGATTGACCACATCTACACCCAGAGCTGGTTGAGACATAAGGCTGGACACTTCAGGCTGATAGCATTGGTGAGTTTCGGTGAGCAAATGCACACCCTTTGAAGTCATACTGTATGGTACCTATTCCATGGGTCCCAACTCTTCAGGTTCAAGGGATTCTTCCTCCAGCTAAAACATGCATGTGAAACCCACAGTATGGTCCACCGTGTTATGGGGAAATGATTTAAAATGCATCTCAGTTTTCGTATCCTGGTCCTCGGGTTCACCATTCCAGATGATTTACTAACAGTCTCCCTGCTTGGAGAGTCAGTGCCTTTAACCTCCTGTTTGGCACAGCTTGCAATTTCTGTGCAAGATGAACAGGAATAGGGAGAACCAATGAGAGACTAGCTGTAGGTGTCTGCACGGGCAAATGTAACGCTCATTGCCCACCAGGAAGAGGAATTAACCAAAGGCTCAGCGTGCCCTGCCGGAAACAGATTAGGGCCTGAAGCAATCCTGCGGTTTTGTGCCCAGTTCACAAGAAAGCGAGTTGAAGAAAGGAGCTCAGGGGCACTGTAATTCACAAACCTGCAGAGTTATAAATGACAGCTATCCTCCAAAAATATATTGAAGTAAGCCTGCGAAGGGGACTTGAAAGCGGGGCAGAATTTCAGGAAAACGATTGCAGGGGGTAGACTGGAATTGCCCTGAAAGCATAGGAAAAGAGGCAGAACGTCGACAATGATGCACTTGGCCAAAAAGGGCGTATGCGTTTTTTCCTGAATATATTCAGGAAAAAACGCATACGCACTTTTTGGCCAACCAAGCAAGCCTGTAAAGGAAATCTGCACTACAATGAAGTCTCACTGCCCCCCGGGCAAGAGGGCCATCTGAAAAAAGTGTAAAATCCAGAAAGGTAGGACAGGATATGGAGAACAGGGAGCCTTGTTATGCTGATTGGCAGGATGTAAATTGCCAGCAGCCAGCCTGGAGAAGTGTATGGTGTTTCCTGAAACACATAAGAAACAAAGCAACACAGTCTATGGCACTTCCACTTATGGTCCTATAGCTTACGGAAATTAAAATCAAAAACAGACAGCCACCCCAATATTTGGGACGGCTGTGTTCACAAGAAGCTCGTCTACAGTATCAGGTAAATATCCCAGAAAGCAAAAAATGGATAAAGAAGTTGTGGCACGTACGTGCAATGCAGTATCACTCAGCAATGAAATCTGTGTCATCAGGCACGTAGCGGCATAGTGAGTGGATGCAGGTACGGTGATTCTACGTGAACTACGTCACACAGAAAATGAAACATCATAAGATATCACTAATACACGGAATGTAAACTTGACTACACATGAACTGAATTACAAAACAGAACAGGGTCTCAAATTTAGAAAACCAACTAGTGCTTGCTTATGGGGAAAGGTGTGTTGGGGTGCTTCATAAAACCAGAGACTGAAATTAGCACAGATAACTTTCCATAAGCCAAATATGTAATAGACAAGACCTACTCCTTGCTCAACGAAATGGACCCAACACCACATATTCAACGCCTAGGAATATACCTGACTAGGAAAAATCTTAAAACCCATGGATATATATGTCTCCGTAAGAGAATCAAGCGTGTGTACAGCGGCATAAACGCAGCAGTGAAAATCCGATAAATCCCATTATCAAAATAAATTTCAAAAAAAAATCATAAAGACAGTGAAATAGAGAGCAATTCTTAAATAATTCACTCAGGGCATGTGATGCAACCGGGATTTAACACATCTACACCCAGAGCTGGTTGAGACATAAGGCTGGACACTTCAGGCTGATAGCATTGGTGAGTTTCGGTGAGCAAATGCAGACCCTTTGAAGTCATACTGCATGGTACCCATTCCATGGGTCCCAACTCTCCAGGTTCAAGGGATTCTTCCTCCAGCTAAAACATGCATGGGAAACCAAGAGTATCGTCCACCATGTGATTGGGAAATGATTTAAAATGCATCTCAGTTTTCGTATCCTGGTCCTCGGGTTCACCATTCCAGATGCTTTACTAACACTCTCCCCGCTTGGAGAGTCAGTGCCTTTAACCTCCTCTTTGGCACAGCTTGCAATTTCTGTGCAAAATGAACAGGAATAGGGAGAACCAATGAGAGACTAGCTGTAGGTGTCTGCACGGGCAAATGTAACGCTCATTGCCCACCAGGAAGAGGAATTAACCAAAGGCTCAGCGTGCCCTGCCGGAAACAGATTAGGGCCTGAAGCAATCCTGCGGTTTTGTGCCCAGCTCACAAGAAAGCGAGTTGAAGAAAGGAGCTCAGGGGCACTGTAATTCACAAACCTGCAGAGTTATAAATGACAGCTATCCTCCAAAAATATATTGAAGTAAGCCTGCGAAGGGGAGTTGAAAGCGGGGCAGAATTTCAGGAAAACGATTGCAGGGGGTAAACTGGAATTGCCCTGAAAGCATAGGAAAAGAGGCAGAACGTCGACAATGATGCACTTGGCCAAAAAGGGCGTATGTGTTTTTTCCTGAATATATTCAGGAAAAAACGCATACGCCCTTTTTGGCCAACCAAGCAAGCCTGTAAATGAAATCTGCACTACAATGAAGTCTCACTGCCCCCCTGGCAAAAGGGCCATCTGAAAAAAGTGTAAAATCCAGAAAGGTAGGACAGGATATGGAGAACAGGGAGCCTTGTTATGCTGATTGGCAGGATGTAAATTGCCAGCAGCCACCCTGGAGAAGTGTATGGTGTTTCCTGAAACACGAAAGAAACAAAGCAACACAGCCTATGGCACTTCCACTTATGGTCCTATAGCTTACGGAAATTAAAATCAAAAACAGACAGCCACCCCAATATTTGAGACGGCTGTGTTCACAAGAAGCTCGTCTACAGTATCAGGTAAATATCCCAGAAAGCAAAAAATGGATAAAGAACTTGTGGCACGTACGTACAATGCAATATCACTCAGCAATGAAATCTGTGTCATCAGGCGCATAGCGGCATAGTGAGTGGATGCAGGTACGGTGATTCTACGTGAACTACGTCACACAGAAAAAGAAACATCATAAGATATCACGAATACACGGAATGTAAACTTGACTACACATGAACTGAATTACAAAATAGAAAAGGGTCTCAAATTTAGAAAACCAACTAGTGCTTGCTTATGGGGAAAGGTGCCTTGGGGTGCTGCATAAAACCAGAGACTGAAATTAGCACAGATAACTTTCCATAAGCCCAATATGTAATAGACAAGACCTACTCCTTGCTCAACGAAATGGACCCAACACCACATATTCAACGCCTAGGAATATACCTGACTAGGAAGAATCTTAAAACCCATGGATATATATGTCTCTGTAAGAGAATCAAACGTGTGTACAGCGGCCGAAAGGCAGCAGTGAAAATCCGATAAATCCCATTATCAAAATAAATTTCGAAAACAAAACACAAAGACAGTGAAATAGAGAGCAATTCTTAAATAAGTCACTCAGGGCATGTGATGCAACCGGGATTGACCACATCTACACCCAGAGCTGGTTGAGACATAAGGCTGGACACTTCAGGCTGATAGCATTGGTGAGTTTCGGTGAGCAAATGCACACCCTTTGAAGTCATACTGTATGGTACCTATTCCATGGGTCCCAACTCTTCAGGTTCAAGGGATTCTTCCTCCAGCTAAAACATGCATGTGAAACCCACAGTATGGTCCACCGTGTTATGGGGAAATGATTTAAAATGCATCTCAGTTTTCGTATCCTGGTCCTCGGGTTCACCATTCCAGATGATTTACTAACAGTCTCCCTGCTTGGAGAGTCAGTGCCTTTAACCTCCTGTTTGGCACAGCTTGCAATTTCTGTGCAAGATGAACAGGAATAGGGAGAACCAATGAGAGACTAGCTGTAGGTGTCTGCACGGGCAAATGTAACGCTCATTTCCCACCAGGAAGAGGAATTTACCAAAGGCTCAGCATGCCCTGCCCGAAACAGATTAGGGCCTGAAGCAATCCTGCGGTTTTGTGCCCAGTTCACAAGAAAGCGAGTTGAAGAAAGGAGCTCAGGGGCACTGTAATTCACAAACCTGCAGAGTTATAAATGACAGCTATCCTCCAAAAATATATTGAAGTAAGCCTGCGAAGGGGACTTGAAAGCGGGGCAGAATTTCAGGAAAACGATTGCAGGGGGTAGACTGGAATTGCCCTGAAAGCATAGGAAAAGAGGCAGAACGTCGACAATGATGCACTTGGCCAAAAAGGGCATATGCGTTTTTTCCTGAATATATTCAGGAAAAAACGCATACGCCCTTTTTGGCCAACCAAGCAAGCCTGTAAAGGAAATCTGCACTACAATGAAGTCTCACTGCCCCCCGGGCAAGAGGGCCATCTGAAAAAAGTGTAAAATCCAGAAAGGTAGGACAGGATATGGAGAACAGGGAGCCTTGTTATGCTGATTGGCAGGATGTAAATTGCCAGCAGCCAGCCTGGAGAAGTGTATGGTGTTTCCTGAAACACATAAGAAACAAAGCAACACAGTCTATGGCACTTCCACTTATGGTCCTATAGCTTACGGAAATTAAAATCAAAAACAGACAGCCACCCCAATATTTGGGACGGCTGTGTTCACAAGAAGCTCGTCTACAGTAACAGGTAAATATCCCAGAAAGCAAAAAATGGATAAAGAAGTTGTGGCACGTACGTGCAATGCAGTATCACTCAGCAATGAAATCTGTGTCATCAGGCACGTAGCGGCATAGTGAGTGGATACAGGTACGGTGATTCTACGTGAACTACGTCACACATAAAAAGAAACATCATAAGATATCACTAATACACGGAATGTAAACTTGACTACACATGAACTGAATTACAAAACAGAACAGGGTCTCAAATTTAGAAAACCAACTAGTGCTTGCTTATGGAGAAAGGTGCCTTGGGGTGCTGCATAAACCAGAGACTGAAATTAGCACAGATAACATTCCATAAGCCAAATATGTAATAGACAAGACCTACTCCTTGCTCAACGAAATGGACTCAACACCACATATTCAACGCCTAGGAATATACCTGACTAGGAAGAATCTTAAAACCCATGGATTTATATGTCTCCGTAAGAGAATCAAGCGTGTGTACAGCGGCATAAACGCAGCAGTGAAAATCCGATAAATCGCACTTTCAAAATAAATTTCAAAAACAAAACACAAAGACAGTGAAATAGAGAGCAATTCTTAAATAATTCACTCAGGGCATGTGATGCAACCGGGATTGACCACATCTACACCCAGAGCTGGTTGAGACATAAGGCTGGACACTTCAGGCTGATAACATTGGTGAGTTTCGGTGAGCAAATGCAGACCCTTTGAAGTCATACTGCATGGTACCCATTCCATGGGTCCCAACTCTCCAGGTTCAAGGGATTCTTCCTCCAGCTAAAACATGCATGGGAAACCCAGAGTATCGTCCACCGTGTGATTGGGAAACGATTTAAAATGCATCTCAGTTTTCGTATCCTGGTCCTCGGGTTCACCATTCCAGATGCTTTACTAACAGTCTCCCCGCTTGGAGAGTCAGTGCCTTTAACCTCCTGTTTGGCACTGCTTGCAATTTCTGTGCAAGATGAACAGGAATAGGGAGAACCAATGAGAAACTACCTCTAGGTGTCTGCACGGGCAAATGTAACCCTCATTGCCCACCAGGAAGAGGAATTAAACAAAGGCTCAGTGTGCCCTGCTGGAAACAGATTAGGGCCTGAAGCAATCCTGCGGTTTTGTGCCCAGCTCACAAGAAAGCGAGTTGAAGAACGGAGCTCAGGGGCACTGTAATTCACAAACCTGCAGAGTTATAATTGACAGCTATCCTCCAAAAATATATTGAAGTAAGCCTGCGAAGGGGACTTGAAAGCGGGGCAGAATTTCAGGAAAACGATTGCAGGGGGTAGACTGGAATTGCACTGAAAGCATAGGAAAAGAGGCACAACGTCGACAATGATGCACTTGGCCAAAAATGGTGTATGCGTTTTTTCCTGAATATATTCAGGAAAAAACGCATAGGCCCTTTTTGGCAAACCAAGCAAGCCTGTAAAGGAAATCTGCACAAAAATGAAGTCTCACTGCCCACCGGGCAAAAGGGCCATCTGAAAAAAGTGTAAAATCCAGAAAGGTAGGACAGGATATGGAGAACAGGGAGCCTTGTTATGCTGATTGGCAGGATGTAAATTGCCAGCAGCCACCCTGGAGAAGTGTATGGTGTTTCCTGAAACACGTAAGAAACAAAGCAACACAGCCTATGGCACTTCCACTTATGGTCCTATAGCTTACGGAAATTAAAATCAAAAACAGACAGCCACCCCAATATTTGGGACGGCTGTGTTCACAAGAAGCTCGTCTACAGTATCAGGTAAATATCCCAGAAAGCAAAAAATGGATAAAGAAGTTGTGGCACGTACGTACAATGCAATATCACTCAGCAATGAAATCTGTGTCATCAGGCCCGTAGCGGCATAGTGAGTGGATGCAGGTACGGTGATTCTACGTGAACTACGTCACACAGAAAAAGAAACATCATAAGATATCACTAATACACGGAATGTAAACTTGACTACACCTGAACTGAATTACAAAACAGAACAGGGTCTCAAATTTAGAAAACCAACTAGTGCTTGCTTATGGGGAAAGGTGCGTTGGGGTGCTTCACAAAACCAGAGACTGAAATTAGCACAGATAACTTTCCATAAGCCAAATATGTATTAGACAAGACCTACTCCTTGCTCAACGAAATGGACCCAACACCACATATTCAACGCCTAGGAATACACCTGACTAGGAAGAATCTTAAAACCCATGGATATATATGTCTCCGTAAGAGAATCAAGCGTGTGTACAGCGGCATAAACGCAGCAGTGAAAATCCGATAAATCCCATTATCAAAATAAATTTCGAAAACAAAACACAAAGACAGTGAAATAGAGAGCAATTCTTAAATAATTCACTCAGGGCATGTGATGCAACCGGGATTTAACACATCTACACCCAGAGCTGGTTGAGTTATAAGGCTGGACACTTCAGGCTGATAGCATTGGTGAGTTTCGGTGAGCAAATGCAGACCCTTTGAAGTCATACTGCATGGTACCCATTCCATGGGTCCCAACTCTCCAGGTTCAAGGGATTCTTCCTCCAGCTAAAACATGCATGGGAAACCAAGAGTATCGTCCACCATGTGATTGGGAAATGATTTAAAATGCATCTCAGTTTTCGTATCCTGGTCCTCGGGTTCACCATTCCAGATGCTTTACTAACACTCTCCCCGCTTGGAGAGTCAGTGCCTTTAACCTCCTCTTTGGCACAGCTTGCAATTTCTGTGCAAAATGAACAGGAATAGGGAGAACCAATGAGAGCCTAGCTGTAGGTGTCTGCACGGGCAAATGTAACGCTCATTGCCCACCAGGAAGAGGAATTAAACAAAGGCTCAGTGTGCCCTGCTGGAAACAGATTAGGGCCTGAAGCAATCCTGCGGTTTTGTGCCCAGCTCACAAGAAAGCGAGTTGAAGAAAGGAGCTCAGGGGCACTGTAATTCACAAACCTGCAGAGTTATAAATGACAGCTTTCCTCCAAAAATATATTGAAGTAAGCCTGCGAAGGGGACTTGAAAGCGGGGCAGAATTTCAGGAAAACGATTGCAGGGGGTAGACTGGAATTGCCCTGAAAGCATAGGAAAAGAGGCAGAACGTCGACAATGATGCACTTGGCCAAAAAGGGCTTATGCGTTTTTTCCTGAATATATTCAGGAAAAAACGCATATGCACTTTTTGGCCAACCAAGCAAGCCTGTAAATGAAATCTGCACTACAATGAAGTCTCACTGCACCCCTGGCAAAAGGGCCATCTGAAAAAAGTGTAAAATCCAGAAAGGTAGGACAGGATATGGAGAACAGGGAGCCTTGTTATGCTGATTGGCAGGATGTAAATTGCCAGCAGCCACCCTGGAGAAGTGTATGGTGTTTCCTGAAACACGAAAGAAACAAAGCAACACAGCCTATGGCACTTCCACTTATGGTCCTATAGCTTACGGAAATTAAAATCAAAAACAGACAGCCATCCCAATATTTGAGACGGCTGTGTTCACAAGAAGCTCGTCTACAGTATCAGGTAAATATCCCAGAAAGCAAACAATGGATAAAGAACTTGTGGCACGTACGTACAATGCAATATCACTCAGCAATGAAATCTGTGTCATCAGGCCCATAGCGGCATAGTGAGTGGATGCAGGTACGGTGATTCTACGTGAACTACGTCACACAGAAAAAGAAACATCATAAGATATCACGAATACACGGAATGTAAACTTGACTACACATGAACTGAATTACAAAATAGAAAAGGGTCTCAAATTTAGAAAACCAACTAGTGCTTGCTTATGGGGAAAGGTGCCTTGGGGTGCTGCATAAAACCAGAGACTGAAATTAGCACAGATAACTTTCCATAAGCCCAATATGTAATAGACAAGACCTACTCCTTGCTCAACGAAATGGACCCAACACCACATATTCAACGCCTAGGAATATACCTGACTAGGAAGAATCTTAAAACCCATGGATATATATGTCTCCGTAAGAGAATCAAGGGTGTGTACAGCGGCCGAAAGGCAGCAGTGAAAATCCGATAAATCCCATTATCAAAATAAATTTCGAAAACAAAACACAAAGACAGTGAAATAGAGAGCAATTCTTAAATAATTCACTCAGGGCATGTGATGCAACCGGGATTGACCACATCTACACCCAGAGCTGGTTGAGACATAAGGCTGGACACTTCAGGCTGATAGCATTGGTGAGTTTAGGTGAGCAAATGCACACCCTTTGAAGTCATACTGTATGGTACCTATTCCATGGGTCCCAACTCTTCAGGTTCAAGGGATTCTTCCTCCAGCTAAAACATGCATGTGAAACCCACAGTATGGTCCACCGTGTTATGGGGAAATGATTTAAAATGCATCTCAGTTTTCGTATCCTGGTCCTCGGGTTCACCATTCCAGATGATTTACTAACAGTCTCCCTGCTTGGAGAGTCAGTGCCTTTAACCTCCTGTTTGGCACAGCTTGCAATTTCTGTGCAAGATGAACAGGAATAGGGAGAACCAATGAGAGACTAGCTGTAGGTGTCTGCACGGGCAAATGTAACGCTCATTTCCCACCAGGAAGAGGAATTTACCAAAGGCTCAGCATGCCCTGCCCGAAACAGATTAGGGCCTGAAGCAATCCTGCGGTTTTGTGCCCAGTTCACAAGAAAGCGAGTTGAAGAAAGGAGCTCAGGGGCACTGTAATTCACAAACCTGCAGAGTTATAAATGACAGCTATCCTCCAAAAATATATTGAAGTAAGCCTGCGAAGGGGACTTGAAAGCGGGGCAGAATTTCAGGAAAACGATTGCAGGGGGTAGACTGGAATTGCCCTGAAAGCATAGGAAAAGAGGCAGAACGTCGACAATGATGCACTTGGCCAAAAAGGGCGTATGCGTTTTTTCCTGAATATATTCAGGAAAAAACGCATACGCCCTTTTTGGCCAACCAAGCAAGCCTGTAAAGGAAATCTGCACTACAATGAAGTCTCACTGCCCCCCGGGCAAGAGGGCCATCTGAAAAAAGTGTAAAATCCAGAAAGGTAGGACAGGATATGGAGAACAGGGAGCCTTGTTATGCTGATTGGCAGGATGTAAATTGCCAGCAGCCAGCCTGGAGAAGTGTATGGTGTTTCCTGAAACACATAAGAAACAAAGCAACACAGTCTATGGCACTTCCACTTATGGTCCTATAGCTTACGGAAATTAAAATCAAAAACAGACAGCCACCCCAATATTTGGGACGGCTGTGTTCACAAGAAGCTCGTCTACAGTAACAGGTAAATATCCCAGAAAGCAAAATATGGATAAAGAAGTTGTGGCACGTACGTACAATGCAATATCACTCAGCAATGAAATCTGTGTCATCAGGCCCGTAGCGGCATAGTGAGTGGATGCAGGTACGGTGATTCTACGTGAACTACGTCACACAGAAAAAGAAACATCATAAGATATCACTAATACACGGAATGTAAACTTGACTACACATGAACTGAATTACAAAACAGAACAGGGTCTCAAATTTAGAAAACCAACTAGTGCTTGCTTATGGGGAAAGGTGCGTTGGGGTGCTTCATAAAACCAGAGACTGAAATTAGCACAGATAACTTTCCATAAGCCAAATATGTAATAGACAAGACCTACTCCTTGCTCAACGAAATGGACCCAACACCACATATTCAACACCTAGGAATATACCTGACTAGGAAGAATCTTAAAACCCATGGATATATATGTCTCCGTAAGAGAATCAAGCGTGTGTACAGCGGCATAAACGCAGCAGTGAAAATCCGATAAATCCCATTATCAAAATAAATTTCAAAAAAAAATCATAAAGACAGTGAAATAGAGAGCAATTCTTAAATAATTCACTCAGGGCATGTGATGCAACCGGGATTTAACACATCTACACCCAGAGCTGGTTGAGACATAAGGCTGGACACTTCAGGCTGATAGCATTGGTGAGTTTCGGTGAGCAAATGCAGACCCTTTGAAGTCATACTGCATGGTACCCATTCCATGGGTCCCAACTCTCCAGGTTCAAGGGATTCTTCCTCCAGCTAAAACATGCATGGGAAACCAAGAGTATCGTCCACCATGTGATTGGGAAATGATTTAAAATGCATCTCAGTTTTCGTATCCTGGTCCTCGGGTTCACCATTCCAGATGCTTTACTAACACTCTCCCCGCTTGGAGAGTCAGTGCCTTTAACCTCCTCTTTGGCACAGCTTGCAATTTCTGTGCAAAATGAACAGGAATAGGGAGAACCAATGAGAGACTAGCTGTAGGTGTCTGCACGGGCAAATGTAACGCTCATTGCCCACCAGGAAGAGGAATTAAACAAAGGCTCAGTGTGCCCTGCTGGAAACAGATTAGGGCCTGAAGCAATCCTGCGGTTTTGTGCCCAGCTCACAAGAAAGCGAGTTGAAGAAAGGAGCTCAGGGGCACTGTAATTCACAAACCTGCAGAGTTATAAATGACAGCTTTCCTCCAAAAATATATTGAAGTAAGCCTGCGAAGGGGACTTGAAAGCGGGGCAGAATTTCAGGAAAACGATTGCAGGGGGTAGACTGGAATTGCCCTGAAAGCATAGGAAAAGAGGCAGAACGTCGACAATGATGCACTTGGCCAAAAAGGGCGTATGCGTTTTTTCCTGAATATATTCAGGAAAAAACGCATACGCCCTTTTTGGCCAACCAAGCAAGCCTGTAAATGAAATCTGCACTACAATGAAGTCTCACTGCCCCCCTGGCAAAAGGGCCATCTGAAAAAAGTGTAAAATCCAGAAAGGTAGGACAGGATATGGAGAACAGGGAGCCTTGTTATGCTGATTGGCAGGATGTAAATTGCCAGCAGCCACCCTGGAGAAGTGTATGGTGTTTCCTGAAACACGAAAGAAACAAAGCAACACAGCCTATGGCACTTCCACTTATGGTCCTATAGCTTACGGAAATTAAAATCAAAAACAGACAGCCACCCCAATATTTGAGACGGCTGTGTTCACAAGAAGCTCGTCTACAGTATCAGGTAAATATCCCAGAAAGCAAACAATGGATAAAGAACTTGTGGCACGTACGTACAATGCAATATCACTCAGCAATGAAATCTGTGTCATCAGGCCCATAGCGGCATAGTGAGTGGATGCAGGTACGGTGATTCTACGTGAACTACGTCACACAGAAAAAGAAACATCATAAGATATCACGAATACACGGAATGTAAACTTGACTACACATGAACTGAATTACAAAATAGAAAAGGGTCTCAAATTTAGAAAACCAACTAGTGCTTGCTTACGGGGAAAGGTGCCTTGGGGTGCTGCATAAAACCAGAGACTGAAATTAGCACAGATAACTTTCCATAAGCCCAATATGTAATAGACAAGACCTACTCCTTGCTCAACGAAATGGACCCAACACCACATATTCAACGCCTAGGAATATACCTGACTAGGAAGAATCTTAAAACCCATGGATATATATGTCTCCGTAAGAGAATCAAGGGTGTGTACAGCGGCCGAAAGGCAGCAGTGAAAATCCGATAAATCCCATTATCAAAATAAATTTCGAAAACAAAACACAAAGACAGTGAAATAGAGAGCAATTCTTAAATAATTCACTCAGGGCATGTGATGCAACCGGGATTGACCACATCTACACCCAGAGCTGGTTGAGACATAAGGCTGGACACTTCAGGCTGATAGCATTGGTGAGTTTAGGTGAGCAAATGCACACCCTTTGAAGTCATACTGTATGGTACCTATTCCATGGGTCCCAACTCTTCAGGTTCAAGGGATTCTTCCTCCAGCTAAAACATGCATGTGAAACCCACAGTATGGTCCACCGTGTTATGGGGAAATGATTTAAAATGCATCTCAGTTTTCGTATCCTGGTCCTCGGGTTCACCATTCCAGATGATTTACTAACAGTCTCCCTGCTTGGAGAGTCAGTGCCTTTAACCTCCTGTTTGGCACAGCTTGCAATTTCTGTGCAAGATGAACAGGAATAGGGAGAACCAATGAGAGACTAGCTGTAGGTGTCTGCACGGGCAAATGTAACGCTCATTTCCCACCAGGAAGAGGAATTTACCAAAGGCTCAGCATGCCCTGCCCGAAACAGATTAGGGCCTGAAGCAATCCTGCGGTTTTGTGCCCAGTTCACAAGAAAGCGAGTTGAAGAAAGGAGCTCAGGGGCACTGTAATTCACAAACCTGCAGAGTTATAAATGACAGCTATCCTCCAAAAATATATTGAAGTAAGCCTGCGAAGGGGACTTGAAAGCGGGGCAGAATTTCAGGAAAACGATTGCAGGGGGTAGACTGGAATTGCCCTGAAAGCATAGGAAAAGAGGCAGAACGTCGACAATGATGCACTTGGCCAAAAAGGGCGTATGCGTTTTTTCCTGAATATATTCAGGAAAAAACGCATACGCCCTTTTTGGCCAACCAAGCAAGCCTGTAAAGGAAATCTGCACTACAATGAAGTCTCACTGCCCCCCAGGCAAGAGGGCCATCTGAAAAAAGTGTAAAATCCAGAAAGGTAGGACAGGATATGGAGAACAGGGAGCCTTGTTATGCTGATTGGCAGGATGTAAATTGCCAGCAGCCAGCCTGGAGAAGTGTATGGTGTTTCCTGAAACACATAAGAAACAAAGCAACACAGTCTATGGCACTTCCACTTATGGTCCTATAGCTTACGGAAATTAAAATCAAAAACAGACAGCCACCCCAATATTTGGGACGGCTGTGTTCACAAGAAGCTCGTCTACAGTAACAGGTAAATATCCCAGAAAGCAAAATATGGATAAAGATGTTGTGGCACGTACGTACAATGCAATATCACTCAGCAATGAAATCTGTGTCATCAGGCCCGTAGCGGCATAGTGAGTGGATGCAGGTACGGTGATTCTACGTGAACTACGTCACACAGAAAAAGAAACATCATAAGATATCACTAATACACGGAATGTAAACTTGACTACACATGAACTGAATTACAAAACAGAACAGGGTCTCAAATTTAGAAAACCAACTAGTGCTTGCTTATGGGGAAAGGTGCGTTGGGGTGCTTCATAAAACCAGAGACTGAAATTAGCACAGATAACTTTCCATAAGCCAAATATGTAATAGAGAAGACCTACTCCTTGCTCAACGAAATGGACCCAACACCACATATTCAACGCCTAGGAATATACCTGACTAGGAAGAATCTTAAAACCCATGGATATATATGTCTCCGTAAGAGAATCAAGCGTGTGTACAGCGGCATAAACGCAGCAGTGAAAATCCGATAAATCCCATTATCAAAATAAATTTCAAAAAAAAATCATAAAGACAGTGAAATAGAGAGCAATTCTTAAATAATTCACTCAGGGCATGTGATGCAACCGGGATTTAACACATCTACACCCAGAGCTGGTTGAGACATAAGGCTGGACACTTCAGGCTGATAGCATTGGTGAGTTTCGGTGAGCAAATGCAGACCCTTTGAAGTCATACTGCATGGTACCCATTCCATGGGTCCCAACTCTCCAGGTTCAAGGGATTCTTCCTCCAGCTAAAACATGCATGGGAAACCAAGAGTATCGTCCACCATGTGATTGGGAAATGATTTAAAATGCATCTCAGTTTTCGTATCCTGGTCCTCGGGTTCACCATTCCAGATGCTTTACTAACACTCTCCCCGCTTGGAGAGTCAGTGCCTTTAACCTCCTCTTTGGCACAGCTTGCAATTTCTGTGCAAAATGAACAGGAATAGGGAGAACCAATGAGAGACTAGCTGTAGGTGTCTGCACGGGCAAATGTAACGCTCATTGCCCACCAGGAAGAGGAATTAAACAAAGGCTCAGTGTGCCCTGCCGGAAACAGATTAGGGCCTGAAGCAATCCTGCGGTTTTGTGCCCAGCTCACAAGAAAGCGAGTTGAAGAAAGGAGCTCAGGGGCACTGTAATTCACAAACCTGCAGAGTTATAAATGACAGCTTTCCTCCAAAAATATATTGAAGTAAGCCTGCGAAGGGGACTTGAAAGCGGGGCAGAATTTCAGGAAAACGATTGCAGGGGGTAGACTGGAATTGCCCTGAAAGCATAGGAAAAGAGGCAGAACGTCGACAATGATGCACTTGGCCAAAAAGGGCGTATGCGTTTTTTCCTGAATATATTCAGGAAAAAACGCATACGCCCTTTTTGGCCAACCAAGCAAGCCTGTAAATGAAATCTGCACTACAATGAAGTCTCACTGCCCCCCTGGCAAAAGGGCCATCTGAAAAAAGTGTAAAATCCAGAAAGGTAGGACAGGATATGGAGAACAGGGAGCCTTGTTATGCTGATTGGCAGGATGTAAATTGCCAGCAGCCACCCTGGAGAAGTGTATGGTGTTTCCTGAAACACGAAAGAAACAAAGCAACACAGCCTATGGCACTTCCACTTATGGTCCTATAGCTTACGGAAATTAAAATCAAAAACAGACAGCCACCCCAATATTTGAGACGGCTGTGTTCACAAGAAGCTCGTCTACAGTATCAGGTAAATATCCCAGAAAGCAAAAAATGGATAAAGAACTTGTGGCACGTACGTACAATGCAATATCACTCAGCAATGAAATCTGTGTCATCAGGCCCATAGCGGCATAGTGAGTGGATGCAGGTACGGTGATTCTACGTGAACTACGTCACACAGAAAAAGAAACATCATAAGATATCACGAATACACGGAATGTAAACTTGACTACACATGAACTGAATTACAAAACAGAAAATGGTCTCAAATTTAGAAAACCAACTAGTGCTTGCTTACGGGGAAAGGTGCCTTGGGGTGCTGCATAAAACCAGAGACTGAAATTAGCACAGATAACTTTCCATAAGCCCAATATGTAATAGACAAGACCTACTCCTTGCTCAACGAAATGGACCCAACACCACATATTCAACGCCTAGGAATATACCTGACTAGGAAGAATCTTAAAACCCATGGATATATATGTCTCCGTAAGAGAATCAAGGGTGTGTACAGCGGCCGAAAGGCAGCAGTGAAAATCCGATAAATCCCATTATCAAAATAAATTTCGAAAACAAAACACAAAGACAGTGAAATAGAGAGCAATTCTTAAATAATTCACTCAGGGCATGTGATGCAACCGGGATTGACCACATCTAAACCCAGAGCTGGTTGAGACATAAGGCTGGACACTTCAGGCTGATAGCATTGGTGAGTTTAGGTGAGCAAATGCACACCCTTTGAAGTCATACTGTATGGTACCTATTCCATGGGTCCCAACTCTTCAGGTTCAAGGGATTCTTCCTCCAGCTAAAACATGCATGTGAAACCCACAGTATGGTCCACCGTGTTATGGGGAAATGATTTAAAATGCATCTCAGTTTTCGTATCCTGGTCCTCGGGTTCACCATTCCAGATGATTTACTAAGAGTCTCCCTGCTTGGAGAGTCAGTGCCTTTAACCTCCTGTTTGGCACAGCTTGCAATTTCTGTGCAAGATGAACAGGAATAGGGAGAACCAATGAGAGACTAGCTGTAGGTGTCTGCACGGGCAAATGTAACGCTCATTTCCCACCAGGAAGAGGAATTTACCAAAGGCTCAGCATGCCCTGCCCGAAACAGATTAGGGCCTGAAGCAATCCTGCGGTTTTGTGCCCAGTTCACAAGAAAGCGAGTTGAAGAAAGGAGCTCAGGGGCACTGTAATTCACAAACCTGCAGAGTTATAAATGACAGCTATCCTCCAAAAATATATTGAAGTAAGCCTGTGAAGGGGACTTGAAAGCGGGGCAGAATTTCAGGAAAACGATTGCAGGGGGTAGACTGGAATTGCCCTGAAAGCATAGGAAAAGAGGCAGAACGTCGACAATGATGCACTTGGCCAAAAAGGGCGTATGCGTTTTTTCCTGAATATATTCAGGAAAAAACGCATACGCCCTTTTTGGCCAACCAAGCAAGCCTGTAAAGGAAATCTGCACTACAATGAAGTCTCACTGCCCCCCGGGCAAGAGGGCCATCTGAAAAAAGTGTAAAATCCAGAAAGGTAGGACAGGATATGGAGAACAGGGAGCCTTGTTATGCTGATTGGCAGGATGTAAATTGCCAGCAGCCAGCCTGGAGAAGTGTATGGTGTTTCCTGAAACACATAAGAAACAAAGCAACACAGCCTATGGCACTTCCACTTATGGTCCTATAGCTTACGGAAATTAAAATCAAAAACAGACAGCCACCCCAATATTTGGGACGGCTGTGTTCACAAGAAGCTCGTCTACAGTAACAGGTAAATATCCCAGAAAGCAAAATATGGATAAAGAAGTTGTGGCACGTACGTACAATGCAATATCACTCAGCAATGAAATCTGTGTCATCAGGCCCGTAGCGGCATAGTGAGTGGATGCAGGTACGGTGATTCTACGTGAACTACGTCACACAGAAAAAGAAACATCATAAGATATCACTAATACACGGAATGTAAACTTGACTACACATGAACTGAATTACAAAACAGAACAGGGTCTCAAATTTAGAAAACCAACTAGTGCTTGCTTATGGGGAAAGGTGCCTTGGGGTGCTGCATAAAACCAGAGACTGAAATTAGCACAGATAACTTTCCATAAGCCCAATATGTAATAGACAAGACCTACTCCTTGCTCAACGAAATGGACCCAACACCACATATTCAAAGCCTAGGAATATACCTGACTAGGAAGAATCTTAAAACCCATGGATATATATGTCTCCGTAAGAGAATCAAGGGTGTGTACAGCGGCCGAAAGGCAGCAGTGAAAATCCGATAAATCCCATTATCAAAATAAATTTCGAAAACAAAACACAAAGACAGTGAAATAGAGAGCAATTCTTAAATAATTCACTCAGGGCATGTGATGCAACCGGGATTGACCACATCTACACCCAGAGCTGGTTGAGACATAAGGCTGGACACTTCAGGCTGATAGCATTGGTGAGTTTAGGTGAGCAAATGCACACCCTTTGAAGTCATACTGTATGGTACCTATTCCATGGGTCCCAACTCTTCAGGTTCAAGGGATTCTTCCTCCAGCTAAAACATGCATGTGAAACCCACAGTATGGTCCACCGTGTTATGGGGAAATGATTTAAAATGCATCTCAGTTTTCGTATCCTGGTCCTCGGGTTCACCATTCCAGATGATTTACTAAGAGTCTCCCTGCTTGGAGAGTCAGTGCCTTTAACCTCCAGTTTGGCACAGCTTGCAATTTCTGTGCAAGATGAACAGGAATAGGGAGAACCAATGAGAGACTAGCTGTAGGTGTCTGCACGGGCAAATGTAACGCTCATTTCCCACCAGGAAGAGGAATTTACCAAAGGCTCAGCATGCCCTGCCCGAAACAGATTAGGGCCTGAAGCAATCCTGCGGTTTTGTGCCCAGTTCACAAGAAAGCGAGTTGAAGAAAGGAGCTCAGGGGCACTGTAATTCACAAACCTGCAGAGTTATAAATGACAGCTATCCTCCAAAAATATATTGAAGTAAGCCTGCGAAGGGGACTTGAAAGCGGGGCAGAATTTCAGGAAAACGATTGCAGGGGGTAGACTGGAATTGCCCTGAAAGCATAGGAAAAGAGGCAGAACGTCGACAATGATGCACTTGGCCAAAAAGGGCGTATGCGTTTTTTCCTGAATATATTCAGGAAAAAACGCATACGCCCTTTTTGGCCAACCAAGCAAGCCTGTAAAGGAAATCTGCACTACAATGAAGTCTCACTGCCCCCCGGGCAAGAGGGCCATCTGAAAAAAGTGTAAAATCCAGAAAGGTAGGACAGGATATGGAGAACAGGGAGCCTTGTTATGCTGATTGGCAGGATGTAAATTGCCAGCAGCCAGCCTGGAGAAGTGTATGGTGTTTCCTGAAACACATAAGAAACAAAGCAACACAGTCTATGGCACTTCCACTTATGGTCCTATAGCTTACGGAAATTAAAATCAAAAACAGACAGCCACCCCAATATTTGGGACGGCTGTGTTCACAAGAAGCTCGTCTACAGTAACAGGTAAATATCCCAGAAAGCAAAATATGGATAAAGAAGTTGTGGCACGTACGTACAATGCAATATCACTCAGCAATGAAATCTGTGTCATCAGGCCCGTAGCGGCATAGTGAGTGGATGCAGGTACGGTGATTCTACGTGAACTACGTCACACAGAAAAAGAAACATCATAAGATATCACTAATACACGGAATGTAAACTTGACTACACATGAACTGAATTACAAAACAGAACAGGGTCTCAAATTTAGAAAACCAACTAGTGCTTGCTTATGGGGAAAGGTGTGTTGGGGTGCTTCATAAAACCAGAGACTGAAATTAGCACAGATAACTTTCCATAAGCCAAATATGTAATAGACAAGACCTACTCCTTGCTCAACGAAATGGACCCAACACCACATATTCAACGCCTAGGAATATACCTGACTAGGAAGAATCTTAAAACCCATGGATATATATGTCTCCGTAAGAGAATCAAGCGTGTGTACAGCGGCATAAACGCAGCAGAGAAAATCCGATAAATCCCATTATCAAAATAAATTTCAAAAAAAAATCATAAAGACAGTGAAATAGAGAGCAATTCTTAAATAATTCACTCAGGGCATGTGATGCAACCGGGATTTAACACATCTACACCCAGAGCTGGTTGAGACATAAGGCTGGACACTTCAGGCTGATAGCATTGGTGAGTTTCGGTGAGCACATGCAGACCCTTTGAAGTCATACTGCATGGTACCCATTCCATGGGTCCCAACTCTCCAGGTTCAAGGGATTCTTCCTCCAGCTAAAACATGCATGGGAAACCAAGAGTATCGTCCACCATGTGATTGGGAAATGATTTAAAATGCATCTCAGTTTTCGTATCCTGGTCCTCGGGTTCACCATTCCAGATGCTTTACTAACACTCTCCCCGCTTGGAGAGTCAGTGCCTTTAACCTCCTCTTTGGCACAGCTTGCAATTTCTGTGCAAAATGAACAGGAATAGGGAGAACCAATGAGAGACTAGCTGTAGGTGTCTGCACGGGCAAATGTAACGCTCATTGCCCACCAGGAAGAGGAATTAAACAAAGGCTCAGTGTGCCCTGCTGGAAACAGATTAGGGCCTGAAGCAATCCTGCGGTTTTGTGCCCAGCTCACAAGAAAGCGAGTTGAAGAAAGGAGCTCAGGGGCACTGTAATTCACAAACCTGCAGAGTTATAAATGACAGCTTTCCTCCAAAAATATATTGAAGTAAGCCTGCGAAGGGGACTTGAAAGCGGGGCAGAATTTCAGGAAAACGATTGCAGGGGGTAGACTGGAATTGCCCTGAAAGCATAGGAAAAGAGGCAGAACGTCGACAATGATGCACTTGGCCAAAAAGGGCGTATGCGTTTTTTCCTGAATATATTCAGGAAAAAACGCATACGCCCTTTTTGGCCAACCAAGCAAGCCTGTAAATGAAATCTGCACTACAATGAAGTCTCACTGCCCCCCTGGCAAAAGGGCCATCTGAAAAAAGTGTAAAATCCAGAAAGGTAGGACAGGATATGGAGAACAGGGAGCCTTGTTATGCTGATTGGCAGGATGTAAATTGCCAGCAGCCACCCTGGAGAAGTGTATGGTGTTTCCTGAAACACGAAAGAAACAAAGCAACACAGCCTATGGCACTTCCACTTATGGTCCTATAGCTTACGGAAATTAAAATCAAAAACAGACAGCCACCCCAATATTTGAGACGGCTGTGTTCACAAGAAGCTCGTCTACAGTATCAGGTAAATATCCCAGAAAGCAAAAAATGGATAAAGAACTTGTGGCACGTACGTACAATGCAATATCACTCAGCAATGAAATCTGTGTCATCAGGCCCATAGCGGCATAGTGAGTGGATGCAGGTACGGTGATTCTACGTGAACTACGTCACACAGAAAAAGAAACATCATAAGATATCACGAATACACGGAATGTAAACTTGACTACACATGAACTGAATTACAAAATAGAAAAGGGTCTCAAATTTAGAAAACCAACTAGTGCTTGCTTATGGGGAAAGGTGCCTTGGGGTGCTGCATAAAACCAGAGACTGAAATTAGCACAGATAACTTTCCATAAGCCCAATATGTAATAGACAAGACCTACTCCTTGCTCAACGAAATGGACCCAACACCACATATTCAACGCCTAGGAATATACCTGACTAGGAAGAATCTTAAAACCCATGGATATATATGTCTCCGTAAGAGAATCAAGGGTGTGTACAGCGGCCGAAAGGCAGCAGTGAAAATCCGATAAATCCCATTATCAAAATAAATTTCGAAAACAAAACACAAAGACAGTGAAATAGAGAGCAATTCTTAAATAATTCACTCAGGGCATGTGATGCAACCGGGATTGACCACATCTACACCCAGAGCTGGTTGAGACATAAGGCTGGACACTTCAGGCTGATAGCATTGGTGAGTTTAGGTGAGCAAATGCACACCCTTTGAAGTCATACTGTATGGTACCTATTCCATGGGTCCCAACTCTTCAGGTTCAAGGGATTCTTCCTCCAGCTAAAACATGCATGTGAAACCCACAGTATGGTCCACCGTGTTATGGGGAAATGATTTAAAATGCATCTCAGTTTTCGTATCCTGGTCCTCGGGTTCACCATTCCAGATGATTTACTAACAGTCTCCCTGCTTGGAGAGTCAGTGCCTTTAACCTCCTGTTTGGCACAGCTTGCAATTTCTGTGCAAGATGAACAGGAATAGGGAGAACCAATGAGAGACTAGCTGTAGGTGTCTGCACGGGCAAATGTAACGCTCATTTCCCACCAGGAAGAGGAATTTACCAAAGGCTCAGCATGCCCTGCCCGAAACAGATTAGGGCCTGAAGCAATCCTGCGGTTTTGTGCCCAGTTCACAAGAAAGCGAGTTGAAGAAAGGAGCTCAGGGGCACTGTAATTCACAAACCTGCAGAGTTATAAATGACAGCTATCCTCCAAAAATATATTGAAGTAAGCCTGCGAAGGGGACTTGAAAGCGGGGCAGAATTTCAGGAAAACGATTGCAGGGGGTAGACTGGAATTGCCCTGAAAGCATAGGAAAAGAGGCAGAACGTCGACAATGATGCACTTGGCCAAAAAGGGCGTATGCGTTTTTTCCTGAATATATTCAGGAAAAAACGCATACGCCCTTTTTGGCCAACCAAGCAAGCCTGTAAAGGAAATCTGCACTACAATGAAGTCTCACTGCCCCCCAGGCAAGAGGGCCATCTGAAAAAAGTGTAAAATCCAGAAAGGTAGGACAGGATATGGAGAACAGGGAGCCTTGTTATGCTGATTGGCAGGATGTAAATTGCCAGCAGCCAGCCTGGAGAAGTGTATGGTGTTTCCTGAAACACATAAGAAACAAAGCAACACAGTCTATGGCACTTCCACTTATGGTCCTATAGCTTACGGAAATTAAAATCAAAAACAGACAGCCACCCCAATATTTGGGACGGCTGTGTTCACAAGAAGCTCGTCTACAGTAACAGGTAAATATCCCAGAAAGCAAAATATGGATAAAGAAGTTGTGGCACGTACGTACAATGCAATATCACTCAGCAATGAAATCTGTGTCATCAGGCCCGTAGCGGCATAGTGAGTGGATGCAGGTACGGTGATTCTACGTGAACTACGTCACACAGAAAAAGAAACATCATAAGATATCACTAATACACGGAATGTAAACTTGACTACACATGAACTGAATTACAAAACAGAACAGGGTCTCAAATTTAGAAAACCAACTAGTGCTTGCTTATGGGGAAAGGTGCGTTGGGGTGCTTCATAAAACCAGAGACTGAAATTAGCACAGATAACTTTCCATAAGCCAAATATGTAATAGACAAGACCTACTCCTTGCTCAACGAAATGGACCCAACACCACATATTCAACGCCTAGGAATATACCTGACTAGGAAGAATCTTAAAACCCATGGATATATATGTCTCCGTAAGAGAATCAAGCGTGTGTACAGCGGCATAAACGCAGCAGTGAAAATCCGATAAATCCCATTATCAAAATAAATTTCAAAAAAAAATCATAAAGACAGTGAAATAGAGAGCAATTCTTAAATAATTCACTCAGGGCATGTGATGCAACCGGGATTTAACACATCTACACCCAGAGCTGGTTGAGACATAAGGCTGGACACTTCAGGCTGATAGCATTGGTGAGTTTTGGTGAGCAAATGCAGACCCTTTGAAGTCATACTGCATGGTACCCATTCCATGGGTCCCAACTCTCCAGGTTCAAGGGATTCTTCCTCCAGCTAAAACATGCATGGGAAACCAAGAGTATCGTCCACCATGTGATTGGGAAATGATTTAAAATGCATCTCAGTTTTCGTATCCTGGTCCTCGGGTTCACCATTCCAGATGCTTTACTAACACTCTCCCCGCTTGGAGAGTCAGTGCCTTTAACCTCCTCTTTGGCACAGCTTGCAATTTCTGTGCAAAATGAACAGGAATAGGGAGAACCAATGAGAGACTAGCTGTAGGTGTCTGCACGGGCAAATGTAACGCTCATTGCCCACCAGGAAGAGGAATTAAACAAAGGCTCAGTGTGCCCTGCTGGAAACAGATTAGGGCCTGAAGCAATCCTGCGGTTTTGTGCCCAGCTCACAAGAAAGCGAGTTGAAGAAAGGAGCTCAGGGGCACTGTAATTCACAAACCTGCAGAGTTATAAATGACAGCTTTCCTCCAAAAATATATTGAAGTAAGCCTGCGAAGGGGACTTGAAAGCGGGGCAGAATTTCAGGAAAACGATTGCAGGGGGTAGACTGGAATTGCCCTGAAAGCATAGGAAAAGAGGCAGAACGTCGACAATGATGCACTTGGCCAAAAAGGGCGTATGCGTTTTTTCCTGAATATATTCAGGAAAAAACGCATACGCCCTTTTTGGCCAACCAAGCAAGCCTGTAAATGAAATCTGCACTACAATGAAGTCTCACTGCCCCCCTGGCAAAAGGGCCATATGAAAAAAGTGTAAAATCCAGAAAGGTAGGACAGGATATGGAGAACAGGGAGCCTTGTTATGCTGATTGGCAGGATGTAAATTGCCAGCAGCCACCCTGGAGAAGTGTATGGTGTTTCCTGAAACACGAAAGAAACAAAGCAACACAGCCTATGGCACTTCCACTTATGGTCCTATAGCTTACGGAAATTAAAATCAAAAACAGACAGCCACCCCAATATTTGAGACGGCTGTGTTCACAAGAAGCTCGTCTACAGTATCAGGTAAATATCCCAGAAAGCAAAAAATGGATAAAGAACTTGTGGCACGTACGTACAATGCAATATCACTCAGCAATGAAATCTGTGTCATCAGGCCCATAGCGGCATAGTGAGTGGATGCAGGTACGGTGATTCTACGTGAACTACGTCACACAGAAAAAGAAACATCATAAGATATCACGAATACACGGAATGTAAACTTGACTACACATGAACTGAATTACAAAACAGAACAGGGTCTCAAATTTAGAAAACCAACTAGTGCTTGCTTATGGGGAAAGGTGCCTTGGGGTGCTGCATAAAACCAGAGACTGAAATTAGCACAGATAACTTTCCATAAGCCCAATATGTAATAGACAAGACCTACTCCTTGCTCAACGAAATGGACCCAACACCACATATTCAACGCCTAGGAATATACCTGACTAGGAAGAATCTTAAAACCCATGGATATATATGTCTCCGTAAGAGAATCAAGGGTGTGTACAGCGGCCGAAAGGCAGCAGTGAAAATCCGATAAATCCCATTATCAAAATAAATTTCGAAAACAAAACACAAAGACAGTGAAATAGAGAGCAATTCTTAAATAATTCACTCAGGGTATGTGATGCAACCGGGATTGACCACATCTACACCCAGAGCTGGTTGAGACATAAGGCTGGACACTTCAGGCTGATAGCATTGGTGAGTTTAGGTGAGCAAATGCACACCCTTTGAAGTCATACTGTATGGTACCTATTCCATGGGTCCCAACTCTTCAGGTTCAAGGGATTCTTCCTCCAGCTAAAACATGCATGTGAAACCCACAGTATGGTCCACCGTGTTATGGGGAAATGATTTAAAATGCATCTCAGTTTTCGTATCCTGGTCCTCGGGTTCACCATTCCAGATGATTTACTAACAGTCTCCCTGCTTGGAGAGTCAGTGCCTTTAACCTCCTGTTTGGCACAGCTTGCAATTTTTGTGCAAGATGAACAGGAATAGGGAGAACCAATGAGAGACTAGCTGTAGGTGTCTGCACGGGCAAATGTAACGCTCATTTCCCACCAGGAAGAGGAATTTACCAAAGGCTCAGCCTGCCCTGCCCGAAACAGATTAGGGCCTGAAGCAATCCTGCGGTTTTGTGCCCAGTTCACAAGAAAGCGAGTTGAAGAAAGGAGCTCAGGGGCACTGTAATTCACAAACCTGCAGAGTTATAAATGACAGCTATCCTCCAAAAATATATTGAAGTAAGCCTGCGAAGGGGACTTGAAAGCGGGGCAGAATTTCAGGAAAACGATTGCAGGGGGTAGACTGGAATTGCCCTGAAAGCATAGGAAAAGAGGCAGAACGTCGACAATGATGCACTTGGCCAAAAAGGGCGTATGCGTTTTTTCCTGAATATATTCAGGAAAAAACGCATACGCCCTTTTTGGCCAAACAAGCAAGCCTGTAAAGGAAATCTGCACTACAATGAAGTCTCACTGCCCCCCGGGCAAGAGGGCCATCTGAAAAAAGTGTAAAATCCAGAAAGGTAGGACAGGATATGGAGAACAGGGAGCCTTGTTATGCTGATTGGCAGGATGTAAATTGCCAGCAGCCAGCCTGGAGAAGTGTATGGTGTTTCCTGAAACACATAAGAAACAAAGCAACACAGTCTATGGCACTTCCACTTATGGTCCTATAGCTTACGGAAATTAAAATCAAAAACAGACAGCCACCCCAATATTTGGGACGGCTGTGTTCACAAGAAGCTCGTCTACAGTAACAGGTAAATATCCCAGAAAGCAATATATGGATAAAGAAGTTGTGGCACGTACGTACAATGCAATATCACTCAGCAATGAAATCTGTGTCATCAGGCCCGTAGCGGCATAGTGAGTGGATGCAGGTACGGTGATTCTACGTGAACTACGTCACACAGAAAAAGAAACATCATAAGATATCACTAATACACGGAATGTAAACTTGACTACACATGAACTGAATTACAAAACAGAACAGGGTCTCAAATTTAGAAAACCAACTAGTGCTTTCTTATGGGGAAAGGTGCGTTGGGGTGCTTCATAAAACCAGAGACTGAAATTAGCACAGATAACTTTCCATAAGCCAAATATGTAATAGACAAGACCTACTCCTTGCTCAACGAAATGGACCCAACACCACATATTCAACGCCTAGGAATATACCTGACTAGGAAGAATCTTAAAACCCATGGATATATATGTCTCCGTAAGAGAATCAAGCGTGTGTACAGCGGCATAAACGCAGCAGTGAAAATCCGATAAATCCCATTATCAAAATAAATTTCAAAAAAAAATCATAAAGACAGTGAAATAGAGAGCAATTCTTAAATAATTCACTCAGGGCATGTGATGCAACCGGGATTTAACACATCTACACCCAGAGCTGGTTGAGACATAAGGCTGGACACTTCAGGCTGATAGCATTGGTGAGTTTCGGTGAGCAAATGCAGACCCTTTGAAGTCATACTGCATGGTACCCATTCCATGGGTCCCAACTCTCCAGGTTCAAGGGATTCTTCCTCCAGCTAAAACATGCATGGGAAACCAAGAGTATCGTCCACCATGTGATTGGGAAATGATTTAAAATGCATCTCAGTTTTCGTATCCTGGTCCTCGGGTTCACCATTCCAGATGCTTTACTAACACTCTCCCCGCTTGGAGAGTCAGTGCCTTTAACCTCCTCTTTGGCACAGCTTGCAATTTCTGTGCAAAATGAACAGGAATAGGGAGAACCAATGAGAGACTAGCTGTAGGTGTCTGCACGGGCAAATGTAACGCTCATTGCCCACCAGGAAGAGGAATTAAACAAAGGCTCAGTGTGCCCTGCTGGAAACAGATTAGGGCCTGAAGCAATCCTGCGGTTTTGTGCCCAGCTCACAAGAAAGCGAGTTGAAGAAAGGAGCTCAGGGGCACTGTAATTCACAAACCTGCAGAGTTATAAATGACAGCTTTCCTCCAAAAATATATTGAAGTAAGCCTGCGAAGGGGACTTGAAAGCGGGGCAGAATTTCAGGAAAACGATTGCAGGGGGTAGACTGGAATTGCCCTGAAAGCATAGGAAAAGAGGCAGAACGTCGACAATGATGCACTTGGCCAAAAAGGGCGTATGCGTTTTTTCCTGAATATATTCAGGAAAAAACGCATACGCCCTTTTTGGCCAACCAAGCAAGCCTGTAAATGAAATCTGCACTACAATGAAGTCTCACTGCCCCCCTGGCAAAAGGGCCATCTGAAAAAAGTGTAAAATCCAGAAAGGTAGGACAGGATATGGAGAACAGGGAGCCTTGTTATGCTGATTGGCAGGATGTAAATTGCCAGCAGCCACCCTGGAGAAGTGTATGGTGTTTCCTGAAACACGAAAGAAACAAAGCAACACAGCCTATGGCACTTCCACTTATGGTCCTATAGCTTACGGAAATTAAAATCAAAAACAGACAGCCACCCCAATATTTGAGACGGCTGTGTTCACAAGAAGCTCGTCTACAGTATCAGGTAAATATCCCAGAAAGCAAAAAATGGATAAAGAACTTGTGGCACGTACGTACAATGCAATATCACTCAGCAATGAAATCTGTGTCATCAGGCCCATAGCGGCATAGTGAGTGGATGCAGGTACGGTGATTCTACGTGAACTACGTCACACAGAAAAAGAAACATCATAAGATATCACGAATACACGGAATGTAAACTTGACTACACATGAACTGAATTACAAAATAGAAAAGGGTCTCAAATTTAGAAAACCAACTAGTGCTTGCTTATGGGGAAAGGTGCCTTGGGGTGCTGCATAAAACCAGAGACTGAAATTAGCACAGATAACTTTCCATAAGCCCAATATGTAATAGACAAGACCTACTCCTTGCTCAACGAAATGGACCCAACACCACATATTCAACGCCTAGGAATATACCTGACTAGGAAGAATCTTAAAACCCATGGATATATATGTCTCCGTAAGAGAATCAAGGGTGTGTACAGCGGCTGAAAGGCAGCAGTGAAAATCCGATAAATCCCATTATCAAAATAAATTTCGAAAACAAAACACAAAGACAGTGAAATAGAGAGCAATTCTTAAATAATTCACTCAGGGCATGTGATGCAACCGGGATTGACCACATCTACACCCAGAGCTGGTTGAGACATAAGGCTGGACACTTCAGGCTGATAGCATTGGTGAGTTTAGGTGAGCAAATGCACACCCTTTGAAGTCATACTGTATGGTACCTATTCCATGGGTCCCAACTCTTCAGGTTCAAGGGATTCTTCCTCCAGCTAAAACATGCATGTGAAACCCACAGTATGGTCCACCGTGTTATGGGGAAATGATTTAAAATGCATCTCAGTTTTCGTATCCTGGTCCTCGGGTTCACCATTCCAGATGATTTACTAACAGTCTCCCTGCTTGGAGAGTCAGTGCCTTTAACCTCCTGTTTGGCACAGCTTGCAATTTCTGTGCAAGATGAACAGGAATAGGGAGAACCAATGAGAGACTAGCTGTAGGTGTCTGCACGGGCAAATGTAACGCTCATTTCCCACCAGGAAGAGGAATTTACCAAAGGCTCAGCATGACCTGCCCGAAACAGATTAGGGCCTGAAGCAATCCTGCGGTTTTGTGCCCAGTTCACAAGAAAGCGAGTTGAAGAAAGGAGCTCAGGGGCACTGTAATTCACAAACCTGCAGAGTTATAAATGACAGCTATCCTCCAAAAATATATTGAAGTAAGCCTGCGAAGGGGACTTGAATGCGGGCAGAATTTCAGGAAAACGATTGCAGGGGGTAGACTGGAATTGCCCTGAAAGCATAGGAAAAGAGGCACAACGTCGACAATGATGCACTTGGCCAAAAAGGGCGTATGCGTTTTTTCCTGAATATATTCAGGAAAAAACGCATACGCCCTTTTTGGCCAACCAAGCAAGCCTGTAAAGGAAATCTGCACTACAATGAAGTCTCACTGCCCCCCGGGCAAGAGGGCCATCTGAAAAAAGTGTAAAATCCAGAAAGGTAGGACAGGATATGGAGAACAGGGAGCCTTGTTATGCTGATTGGCAGGATGTAAATTGCCAGCAGCCAGCCTGGAGAAGTGTATGGTGTTTCCTGAAACACATAAGAAACAAAGCAACACAGTCTATGGCACTTCCACTTATGGTCCTATAGCTTACGGAAATTAAAATCAAAAACAGACAGCCACCCCAATATTTGGGACGGCTGTGTTCACAAGAAGCTCGTCTACAGTAACAGGTAAATATCCCAGAAAGCAAAATATGGATAAAGAAGTTGTGGCACGTACGTACAATGCAATATCACTCAGCAATGAAATCTGTGTCATCAGGCCCGTAGCGGCATAGTGAGTGGATGCAGGTACGGTGATTCTACGTGAACTACGTCACACAGAAAAAGAAACATCATAAGATATCACTAATACACGGAATGTAAACTTGACTACACATGAACTGAATTACAAAACAGAACAGGGTCTCAAATTTAGAAAACCAACTAGTGCTTGCTTATGGGGAAAGGTGCGTTGGGGTGCTTCATAAAACCAGAGACTGAAATTAGCACAGATAACTTTCCATAAGCCAAATATGTAATAGACAAGACCTACTCCTTGCTCAACGAAATGGACCCAACACCACATATTCAACGCCTAGGAATATACCTGACTAGGAAGAATCTTAAAACCCATGGATATATATGTCTCCGTAAGAGAATCAAGCGTGTGTACAGCGGCATAAACGCAGCAGTGAAAATCCGATAAATCCCATTATCAAAATAAATTTCAAAAAAAAATCATAAAGACAGTGAAATAGAGAGCAATTCTTAAATAATTCACTCAGGGCATGTGATGCAACCGGGATTTAACACATCTACACCCAGAGCTGGTTGAGACATAAGGCTGGACACTTCAGGCTGATAGCATTGGTGAGTTTCGGTGAGCAAATGCAGACCCTTTGAAGTCATACTGCATGGTACCCATTCCATGGGTCCCAACTCTCCAGGTTCAAGGGATTCTTCCTCCAGCTAAAACATGCATGGGAAACCAAGAGTATCGTCCACCATGTGATTGGGAAATGATTTAAAATGCATCTCAGTTTTCGTATCCTGGTCCTCGGGTTCACCATTCCAGATGCTTTACTAACACTCTCCCCGCTTGGAGAGTCAGTGCCTTTAACCTCCTCTTTGGCACAGCTTGCAATTTCTGTGCAAAATGAACAGGAATAGGGAGAACCAATGAGAGACTAGCTGTAGGTGTCTGCACGGGCAAATGTAACGCTCATTGCCCACCAGGAAGAGGAATTAAACAAAGGCTCAGTGTGCCCTGCTGGAAACAGATTAGGGCCTGAAGCAATCCTGCGGTTTTGTGCCCAGCTCACAAGAAAGCGAGTTGAAGAAAGGAGCTCAGGGGCACTGTAATTCACAAACCTGCAGAGTTATAAATGACAGCTTTCCTCCAAAAATATATTGAAGTAAGCCTGCGAAGGGGACTTGAAAGCGGGGCAGAATTTCAGGAAAACGATTGCAGGGGGTAGACTGGAATTGCCCTGAAAGCATAGGAAAAGAGGCAGAACGTCGACAATGATGCACTTGGCCAAAAAGGGCGTATGCGTTTTTTCCTGAATATATTCAGGAAAAAACGCATACGCCCTTTTTGGCCAACCAAGCAAGCCTGTAAATGAAATCTGCACTACAATGAAGTCTCACTGCCCCCCTGGCAAAAGGGCCATCTGAAAAAAGTGTAAAATCCAGAAAGGTAGGACAGGATATGGAGAACAGGGAGCCTTGTTATGCTGATTGGCAGGATGTAAATTGCCAGCAGCCACCCTGGAGAAGTGTATGGTGTTTCCTGAAACACGAAAGAAACAAAGCAACACAGCCTATGGCACTTCCACTTATGGTCCTATAGCTTACGGAAATTAAAATCAAAAACAGACAGCCACCCCAATATTTGAGACGGCTGTGTTCACAAGAAGCTCGTCTACAGTATCAGGTAAATATCCCAGAAAGCAAAAAATGGATAAAGAACTTGTGGCACGTACGTACAATGCAATATCACTCAGCAATGAAATCTGTGTCATCAGGCCCATAGCGGCATAGTGAGTGGATGCAGGTACGGTGATTCTACGTGAACTACGTCACACAGAAAAAGAAACATCATAAGATATCACGAATACACGGAATGTAAACTTGACTACACATGAACTGAATTACAAAATAGAAAAGGGTCTCAAATTTAGAAAACCAACTAGTGCTTGCTTATGGGGAAAGGTGCCTTGGGGTGCTGCATAAAACCAGAGACTGAAATTAGCACAGATAACTTTCCATAAGCCCAATATGTAATAGACAAGACCTACTCCTTGCTCAACGAAATGGACCCAACACCACATATTCAACGCCTAGGAATATACCTGACTAGGAAGAATCTTAAAACCCATGGATATATATGTCTCCGTAAGAGAATCAAGGGTGTGTACAGCGGCCGAAAGGCAGCAGTGAAAATCCGATAAATCCCATTATCAAAATAAATTTCGAAAACAAAACACAAAGACAGTGAAATAGAGAGCAATTCTTAAATAATTCACTCAGGGCATGTGATGCAACCGGGATTGACCACATCTACACCCAGAGCTGGTTGAGACATAAGGCTGGACACTTCAGGCTGATAGCATTGGTGAGTTTAGGTGAGCAAATGCACACCCTTTGAAGTCATACTGTATGGTACCTATTCCATGGGTCCCAACTCTTCAGGTTCAAGGGATTCTTCCTCCAGCTAAAACATGCATGTGAAACCCACAGTATGGTCCACCGTGTTATGGGGAAATGATTTAAAATGCATCTCAGTTTTCGTATCCTGGTCCTCGGGTTCACCATTCCAGATGATTTACTAACAGTCTCCCTGCTTGGAGAGTCAGTGCCTTTAACCTCCTGTTTGGCACAGCTTGCAATTTCTGTGCAAGATGAACAGGAATAGGGAGAACCAATGAGAGACTAGCTGTAGGTGTCTGCACGGGCAAATGTAACGCTCATTTCCCACCAGGAAGAGGAATTTACCAAAGGCTCAGCCTGCCCTGCCCGAAACAGATTAGGGCCTGAAGCAATCCTGCGGTTTTGTGCCCAGTTCACAAGAAAGCGAGTTGAAGAAAGGAGCTCAGGGGCACTGTAATTCACAAACCTGCAGAGTTATAAATGACAGCTATCCTCCAAAAATATATTGAAGTAAGCCTGCGAAGGGGACTTGAAAGCGGGGCAGAATTTCAGGAAAACGATTGCAGGGGGTAGACTGGAATTGCCCTGAAAGCATAGGAAAAGAGGCAGAACGTCGACAATGATGCACTTGGCCAAAAAGGGCGTATGCGTTTTTTCCTGAATATATTCAGGAAAAAACGCATACGCCCTTTTTGGCCAACCAAGCAAGCCTGTAAAGGAAATCTGCACTACAATGAAGTCTCACTGCCCCCCGGGCAAGAGGGCCATCTGAAAAAAGTGTAAAATCCAGAAAGGTAGGACAGGATATGGAGAACAGGGAGCCTTGTTATGCTGATTGGCAGGATGTAAATTGCCAGCAGCCAGCCTGGAGAAGTGTATGGTGTTTCCTGAAACACATAAGAAACAAAGCAACACAGTCTATGGCACTTCCACTTATGGTCCTATAGCTTACGGAAATTAAAATCAAAAACAGACAGCCACCCCAATATTTGGGACGGCTGTGTTCACAAGAAGCTCGTCTACAGTAACAGGTAAATATCCCAGAAAGCAAAATATGGATAAAGAAGTTGTGGCACGTACGTACAATGCAATATCACTCAGCAATGAAATCTGTGTCATCAGGCCCGTAGCGGCATAGTGAGTGGATGCAGGTACGGTGATTCTACGTGAACTACGTCACACAGAAAAAGAAACATCATAAGATATCACTAATACACGGAATGTAAACTTGACTACACATGAACTGAATTACAAAACAGAACAGGGTCTCAAATTTAGAAAACCAACTAGTGCTTGCTTATGGGGAAAGGTGCGTTGGGGTGCTTCATAAAACCAGAGACTGAAATTAGCACAGATAACTTTCCATAAGCCAAATATGTAATAGACAAGACCTACTCCTTGCTCAACGAAATGGACCCAACACCACATATTCAACGCCTAGGAATATACCTGACTAGGAAGAATCTTAAAACCCATGGATATATATGTCTCCGTAAGAGAATCAAGCGTGTGTACAGCGGCATAAACGCAGCAGTGAAAATCCGATAAATCCCATTATCAAAATAAATTTCAAAAAAAAATCATAAAGACAGTGAAATAGAGAGCAATTCTTAAATAATTCACTCAGGGCATGTGATGCAACCGGGATTTAACACATCTACACCCAGAGCTGGTTGAGACATAAGGCTGGACACTTCAGGCTGATAGCATTGGTGAGTTTCGGTGAGCAAATGCAGACCCTTTGAAATCATACTGCATGGTACCCATTCCATGGGTCCCAACTCTCCAGGTTCAAGGGATTCTTCCTCCAGCTAAAACATGCATGGGAAACCAAGAGTATCGTCCACCATGTGATTGGGAAATGATTTAAAATGCATCTCAGTTTTCGTATCCTGGTCCTCGGGTTCACCATTCCAGATGCTTTACTAACACTCTCCCCGCTTGGAGAGTCAGTGCCTTTAACCTCCTCTTTGGCACAGCTTGCAATTTCTGTGCAAAATGAACAGGAATAGGGAGAACCAATGAGAGACTAGCTGTAGGTGTCTGCACGGGCAAATGTAACGCTCATTGCCCACCAGGAAGAGGAATTAAACAAAGGCTCAGTGTGCCCTGCTGGAAACAGATTAGGGCCTGAAGCAATCCTGCGGTTTTGTGCCCAGCTCACAAGAAAGCGAGTTGAAGAAAGGAGCTCAGGGGCACTGTAATTCACAAACCTGCAGAGTTATAAATGACAGCTTTCCTCCAAAAATATATTGAAGTAAGCCTGCGAAGGGGACTTGAAAGCGGGGCAGAATTTCAGGAAAACGATTGCAGGGGGTAGACTGGAATTGCCCTGAAAGCATAGGAAAAGAGGCAGAACGTCGACAATGATGCACTTGGCCAAAAAGGGCGTATGCGTTTTTTCCTGAATATATTCAGGAAAAAACGCATACGCCCTTTTTGGCCAACCAAGCAAGCCTGTAAATGAAATCTGCACTACAATGAAGTCTCACTGCCCCCCTGGCAAAAGGGCCATCTGAAAAAAGTGTAAAATCCAGAAAGGTAGGACAGGATATGGAGAACAGGGAGCCTTGTTATGCTGATTGGCAGGATGTAAATTGCCAGCAGCCACCCTGGAGAAGTGTATGGTGTTTCCTGAAACACGAAAGAAACAAAGCAACACAGCCTATGGCACTTCCACTTATGGTCCTATAGCTTACGGAAATTAAAATCAAAAACAGACAGCCACCCCAATATTTGAGACGGCTGTGTTCACAAGAAGCTCGTCTACAGTATCAGGTAAATATCCCAGAAAGCAAAAAATGGATAAAGAACTTGTGGCACGTACGTACAATGCAATATCACTCAGCAATGAAATCTGTGTCATCAGGCCCATAGCGGCATAGTGAGTGGATGCAGGTACGGTGATTCTACGTGAACTACGTCACACAGAAAAAGAAACATCATAAGATATCACGAATACACGGAATGTAAACTTGACTACACATGAACTGAATTACAAAATAGAAAAGGGTCTCAAATTTAGAAAACCAACTAGTGCTTGCTTATGGGGAAAGGTGCCTTGGGGTGCTGCATAAAACCAGAGACTGAAATTAGCACAGATAACTTTCCATAAGCCCAATATGTAATAGACAAGACCTACTCCTTGCTCAACGAAATGGACCCAACACCACATATTCAACGCCTAGGAATATACCTGACTAGGAAGAATCTTAAAACCCATGGATATATATGTCTCCGTAAGAGAATCAAGGGTGTGTACAGCGGCCGAAAGGCAGCAGTGAAAATCCGATAAATCCCATTATCAAAATAAATTTCGAAAACAAAACACAAAGACAGTGAAATAGAGAGCAATTCTTAAATAATTCACTCAGGGCATGTGATGCAACCGGGATTGACCACATCTACACCCAGAGCTGGTTGAGACATAAGGCTGGACACTTCAGGCTGATAGCATTGGTGAGTTTAGGTGAGCAAATGCACACCCTTTGAAGTCATACTGTATGGTACCTATTCCATGGGTCCCAACTCTTCAGGTTCAAGGGATTCTTCCTCCAGCTAAAACATGCATGTGAAACCCACAGTATGGTCCACCGTGTTATGGGGAAATGATTTAAAATGCATCTCAGTTTTCGTATCCTGGTCCTCGGGTTCACCATTCCAGATGATTTACTAACAGTCTCCCTGCTTGGAGAGTCAGTGCCTTTAACCTCCTGTTTGGCACAGCTTGCAATTTCTGTGCAAGATGAACAGGAATAGGGAGAACCAATGAGAGACTAGCTGTAGGTGTCTGCACGGGCAAATGTAATGCTCATTTCCCACCAGGAAGAGGAATTTACCAAAGGCTCAGCATGCCCTGCCCGAAACAGATTAGGGCCTGAAGCAATCCTGCGGTTTTGTGCCCAGTTCACAAGAAAGCGAGTTGAAGAAAAGAGCTCAGGGGCACTGTAATTCACAAACCTGCAGAGTTATAAATGACAGCTATCCTCCAAAAATATATTGAAGTAAGCCTGCGAAGGGGACTTGAAAGCGGGGCAGAATTTCAGGAAAACGATTGCAGGGGGTAGACTGGAATTGCCCTGAAAGCATAGGAAAAGAGGCAGAACGTCGACAATGATGCACTTGGCCAAAAAGGGCGTATGCGTTTTTTCCTGAATATATTCAGGTAAAAACGCATACGCCCTTTTTGGCCAACCAAGCAAGCCTGTAAAGGAAATCTGCACTACAATGAAGTCTCACTGCCCCCCTGGCAAGAGGGCCATCTGAAAAAAGTGTAAAATCCAGAAAGGTAGGACAGGATATGGAGAACAGGGAGCCTTGTTATGCTGATTGGCAGGATGTAAATTGCCAGCAGCCAGCCTGGAGAAGTGTATGGTGTTTCCTGAAACACATAAGAAACAAAGCAACACAGTCTATGGCACTTCCACTTATGGTCCTATAGCTTACGGAAATTAAAATCAAAAACAGACAGCCACCCCAATATTTGGGACGGCTGTGTTCACAAGAAGCTCGTCTACAGTAACAGGTAAATATCCCAGAAAGCAAAATATGGATAAAGAAGTTGTGGCACGTACGTACAATGCAATATCACTCAGCAATGAAATCTGTGTCATCAGGCCCGTAGCGGCATAGTGAGTGGATGCAGGTACGGTGATTCTACGTGAACTACGTCACACAGAAAAAGAAACATCATAAGATATCACTAATACACGGAATGTAAACTTGACTACACATGAACTGAATTACAAAACAGAACAGGGTCTCAAATTTAGAAAACCAACTAGTGCTTGCTTATGGGGAAAGGTGCGTTGGGGTGCTTCATAAAACCAGAGACTGAAATTAGCACAGATAACTTTCCATAAGCCAAATATGTAATAGACAAGACCTACTCCTTGCTCAACGAAATGGACCCAACACCACATATTCAACGCCTAGGAATATACCTGACTAGGAAGAATCTTAAAACCCATGGATATATATGTCTCCGTAAGAGAATCAAGCGTGTGTACAGCGGCATAAACGCAGCAGTGAAAATCCGATAAATCCCATTATCAAAATAAATTTCAAAAAAAAATCATAAAGACAGTGAAATAGAGAGCAATTCTTAAATAATTCACTCAGGGCATGTGATGCAACCGGGATTTAACACATCTACACCCAGAGCTGGTTGAGACATAAGGCTGGACACTTCAGGCTGATAGCATTGGTGAGTTTCGGTGAGCAAATGCAGACCCTTTGAAGTCATACTGCATGGTACCCATTCCATGGGTCCCAACTCTCCAGGTTCAAGGGATTCTTCCTCCAGCTAAAACATGCATGGGAAACCAAGAGTATCGTCCACCATGTGATTGGGAAATGATTTAAAATGCATCTCAGTTTTCGTATCCTGGTCCTCGGGTTCACCATTCCAGATGCTTTACTAACACTCTCCCCGCTTGGAGAGTCAGTGCCTTTAACCTCCTCTTTGGCACAGCTTGCAATTTCTGTGCAAAATGAACAGGAATAGGGAGAACCAATGAGAGACTAGCTGTAGGTGTCTGCACGGGCAAATGTAACGCTCATTGCCCACCAGGAAGAGGAATTAAACAAAGGCTCAGTGTGCCCTGCTGGAAACAGATTAGGGCCTGAAGCAATCCTGCGGTTTTGTGCCCAGCTCACAAGAAAGCGAGTTGAAGAAAGGAGCTCAGGGGCACTGTAATTCACAAACCTGCAGAGTTATAAATGACAGCTTTCCTCCAAAAATATATTGAAGTAAGCCTGCGAAGGGGACTTGAAAGCGGGGCAGAATTTCAGGAAAACGATTGCAGGGGGTAGACTGGAATTGCCCTGAAAGCATAGGAAAAGAGGCAGAACGTCGACAATGATGCACTTGGCCAAAAAGGGCGTATGCGTTTTTTCCTGAATATATTCAGGAAAAAACGCATACGCCCTTTTTGGCCAACCAAGCAAGCCTGTAAATGAAATCTGCACTACAATGAAGTCTCACTGCCCCCCTGGCAAAAGGGCCATCTGAAAAAAGTGTAAAATCCAGAAAGGTAGGACAGGATATGGAGAACAGGGAGCCTTGTTATGCTGATTGGCAGGATGTAAATTGCCAGCAGCCACCCTGGAGAAGTGTATGGTGTTTCCTGAAACACGAAAGAAACAAAGCAACACAGCCTATGGCACTTCCACTTATGGTCCTATAGCTTACGGAAATTAAAATCAAAAACAGACAGCCACCCCAATATTTGAGACGGCTGTGTTCACAAGAAGCTCGTCTACAGTATCAGGTAAATATCCCAGAAAGCAAAAAATGGATAAAGAACTTGTGGCACGTACGTACAATGCAATATCACTCAGCAATGAAATCTGTGTCATCAGGCCCATAGCGGCATAGTGAGTGGATGCAGGTACGGTGATTCTACGTGAACTACGTCACACAGAAAAAGAAACATCATAAGATATCACGAATACACGGAATGTAAACTTGACTACACATGAACTGAATTACAAAATAGAAAAGGGTCTCAAATTTAGAAAACCAACTAGTGCTTGCTTATGGGGAAAGGTGCCTTGGGGTGCTGCATAAAACCAGAGACTGAAATTAGCACAGATAACTTTCCATAAGCCCAATATGTAATAGACAAGACCTACTCCTTGCTCAACGAAATGGACCCAACACCACATATTCAACGCCTAGGAATATACCTGACTAGGAAGAATCTTAAAACCCATGGATATATATGTCTCCGTAAGAGAATCAAGGGTGTGTACAGCGGCCGAAAGGTAGCAGTGAAAATCTGATAAATCCCATTATCAAAATAAATTTTGAAAAAAAAACACAAAGACAGTGAAATAGAGAGCAATTCTTAAATAATTCACTCAGGGCATGTGATGCAACCGGGATTGACCACATCTACACCCAGAGCTGGTTGAGACATAAGGCTGGACACTTCAGGCTGATAGCATTGGTGAGTTTAGGTGAGCAAATGCACACCCTTTGAAGTCATACTGTATGGTACCTATTCCATGGGTCCCAACTCTTCAGGTTCAAGGGATTCTTCCTCCAGCTAAAACATGCATGTGAAACCCACAGTATGGTCCACCGTGTTATGGGGAAATGATTTAAAATGCATCTCAGTTTTCGTATCCTGGTCCTCGGGTTCACCATTCCAGATGATTTACTAACAGTCTCCCTGCTTGGAGAGTCAGTGCCTTTAACCTCCTGTTTGGCACAGCTTGCAATTTCTGTGCAAGATGAACAGGAATAGGGAGAACCAATGAGAGACTAGCTGTAGGTGTCTGCACGGGCAAATGTAACGCTCATTTCCCACCAGGAAGAGGAATTTACCAAAGGCTCAGCATGCCCTGCCCGAAACAGATTAGGGCCTGAAGCAATCCTGCGGTTTTGTGCCCAGTTCACAAGAAAGCGAGTTGAAGAAAGGAGCTCAGGGGCACTGTAATTCACAAACCTGCAGAGTTATAAATGACAGCTATCCTCCAAAAATATATTGAAGTAAGCCTGCGAAGGGGACTTGAAAGCGGGGCAGAATTTCAGGAAAACGATTGCAGGGGGTAGACTGGAATTGCCCTGAAAGCATAGGAAAAGAGGCAGAACGTCGACAATGATGCACTTGGCCAAAAAGGGCGTATGCGTTTTTTCCTGAATATATTCAGGAAAAAACGCATACGCCCTTTTTGGCCAACCAAGCAAGCCTGTAAAGGAAATCTGCACTACAATGAAGTCTCACTGCCCCCCGGGCAAGAGGGCCATCTGAAAAAAGTGTAAAATCCAGAAAGGTAGGACAGGATATGGAGAACAGGGAGCCTTGTTATGCTGATTGGCAGGATGTAAATTGCCAGCAGCCAGCCTGGAGAAGTGTATGGTGTTTCCTGAAACACATAAGAAACAAAGCAACACAGTCTATGGCACTTCCACTTATGGTCCTATAGCTTACGGAAATTAAAATCAAAAACAGACAGCCACCCCAATATTTGGGACGGCTGTGTTCACAAGAAGCTCGTCTACAGTAACAGGTAAATATCCCAGAAAGCAAAATATGGATAAAGAAGTTGTGGCACGTACGTACAATGCAATATCACTCAGCAATGAAATCTGTGTCATCAGGCCCGTAGCGGCATAGTGAGTGGATGCAGGTACGGTGATTCTACGTGAACTACGTCACACAGAAAAAGAAACATCATAAGATATCACTAATACACGGAATGTAAACTTGACTACACATGAACTGAATTACAAAACAGAACAGGGTCTCAAATTTAGAAAACCAACTAGTGCTTGCTTATGGGGAAAGGTGCGTTGGGGTGCTTCATAAAACCAGAGACTGAAATTAGCACAGATAACTTTCCATAAGCCAAATATGTAATAGACAAGACCTACTCCTTGCTCAACGAAATGGACCCAACACCACATATTCAACGCCTAGGAATATACCTGACTAGGAAGAATCATAAAACCCATGGATATATATGTCTCCGTAAGAGAATCAAGCGTGTGTACAGCGGCATAAACGCAGCAGTGAAAATCCGATAAATCCCATTATCAAAATAAATTTCAAAAAAAAATCATAAAGACAGTGAAATAGAGAGCAATTCTTAAATAATTCACTCAGGGCATGTGATGCAACCGGGATTTAACACATCTACACCCAGAGCTGGTTGAGACATAAGGCTGGACACTTCAGACTGATAGCATTGGTGAGTTTCGGTGAGCAAATGCAGACCCTTTGAAGTCATACTGCATGGTACCCATTCCATGGGTCCCAACTCTCCAGGTTCAAGGGATTCTTCCTCCAGCTAAAACATGCATGGGAAACCAAGAGTATCGTCCACCATGTGATTGGGAAATGATTTAAAATGCATCTCAGTTTTCGTATCCTGGTCCTCGGGTTCACCATTCCAGATGCTTTACTAACACTCTCCCCGCTTGGAGAGTCAGTGCCTTTAACCTCCTCTTTGGCACAGCTTGCAATTTCTGTGCAAAATGAACAGGAATAGGGAGAACCAATGAGAGACTAGCTGTAGGTGTCTGCACGGGCAAATGTAACGCTCATTGCCCACCAGGAAGAGGAATTAAACAAAGGCTCAGTGTGCCCTGCTGGAAACAGATTAGGGCCTGAAGCAATCCTGCGGTTTTGTGCCCAGCTCACAAGAAAGCGAGTTGAAGAAAGGAGCTCAGGGGCACTGTAATTCACAAACCTGCAGAGTTATAAATGACAGCTTTCCTCCAAAAATATATTGAAGTAAGCCTGCGAAGGGGACTTGAAAGCGGGGCAGAATTTCAGGAAAACGATTGCAGGGGGTAGACTGGAATTGCCCTGAAAGCATAGGAAAAGAGGCAGAACGTCGACAATGATGCACTTGGCCAAAAAGGGCGTATGCGTTTTTTCCTGAATATATTCAGGAAAAAACGCATACGCCCTTTTTGGCCAACCAAGCAAGCCTGTAAATGAAATCTGCACTACAATGAAGTCTCACTGCCCCCCTGGCAAAAGGGCCATCTGAAAAAAGTGTAAAATCCAGAAAGGTAGGACAGGATATGGAGAACAGGGAGCCTTGTTATGCTGATTGGCAGGATGTAAATTGCCAGCAGCCACCCTGGAGAAGTGTATGGTGTTTCCTGAAACACGAAAGAAACAAAGCAACACAGCCTATGGCACTTCCACTTATGGTCCTATAGCTTACGGAAATTAAAATCAAAAACAGACAGCCACCCCAATATTTGAGACGGCTGTGTTCACAAGAAGCTCGTCTACAGTATCAGGTAAATATCCCAGAAAGCAAAAAATGGATAAAGAACTTGTGGCACGTACGTACAATGCAATATCACTCAGCAATGAAATCTGTGTCATCAGGCCCATAGCGGCATAGTGAGTGGATGCAGGTACGGTGATTCTACGTGAACTACGTCACACAGAAAAAGAAACATCATAAGATATCACGAATACACGGAATGTAAACTTGACTACACATGAACTGAATTACAAAATAGAAAAGGGTCTCAAATTTAGAAAACCAACTAGTGCTTGCTTATGGGGAAAGGTGCCTTGGGGTGCTGCATAAAACCAGAGACTGAAATTAGCACAGATAACTTTCCATAAGCCCAATATGTAATAGACAAGACCTACTCCTTGCTCAACGAAATGGACCCAACACCACATATTCAACGCCTAGGAATATACCTGACTAGGAAGAATCTTAAAACCCATGGATATATATGTCTCCGTAAGAGAATCAAGGGTGTGTACAGCGGCCGAAAGGCAGCAGTGAAAATCCGATAAATCCCATTATCAAAATAAATTTCGAAAACAAAACACAAAGACAGTGAAATAGAGAGCAATTCTTAAATAATTCACTCAGGGCATGTGATGCAACCGGGATTGACCACATCTACACCCAGAGCTGGTTGAGACATAAGGCTGGACACTTCAGGCTGATAGCATTGGTGAGTTTAGGTGAGCAAATGCACACCCTTTGAAGTCATACTGTATGGTACCTATTCCATGGGTCCCAACTCTTCAGGTTCAAGGGATTCTTCCTCCAGCTAAAACATGCATGTGAAACCCACAGTATGGTCCACCGTGTTATGGGGAAATGATTTAAAATGCATCTCAGTTTTCGTATCCTGGTCCTCGGGTTCACCATTCCAGATGATTTACTAACAGTCTCCCTGCTTGGAGAGTCAGTGCCTTTAACCTCCTGTTTGGCACAGCTTGCAATTTCTGTGCAAGATGAACAGGAATAGGGAGAACCAATGAGAGACCAGCTGTAGGTGTCTGCACGGGCAAATGTAACGCTCATTTCCCACCAGGAAGAGGAATTTACCAAAGGCTCAGCATGCCCTGCCCGAAACAGATTAGGGCCTGAAGCAATCCTGCGGTTTTGTGCCCAGTTCACAAGAAAGCGAGTTGAAGAAAGGAGCTCAGGGGCACTGTAATTCACAAACCTGCAGAGTTATAAATGACAGCTTTCCTCCAAAAATATATTGAAGTAAGCCTGCGAAGGGGACTTGAAAGCGGGGCAGAATTTCAGGAAAACGATTGCAGGGGGTAGACTGGAATTGCCCTGAAAGCATAGGAAAAGAGGCAGAACGTCGACAATGATGCACTTGGCCAAAAAGGGCGTATGCGTTTTTTCCTGAATATATTCAGGAAAAAACGCATACGCCCTTTTTGGCCAACCAAGCAAGCCTGTAAAGGAAATCTGCACTACAATGAAGTCTCACTGCCCCCTGGGCAAGAGGGCCATCTGAAAAAAGTGTAAAATCCAGAAAGGTAGGACAGGATATGGAGAACAGGGAGCCTTGTTATGCTGATTGGCAGGATGTAAATTGCCAGCAGCCAGCCTGGAGAAGTGTATGGTGTTTCCTGAAACACATAAAAACAAAGCAACACAGTCTATGGCACTTCCACTTATGGTCCTATAGCTTACGGAAATTAAAATCAAAAACAGACAGCCACCCCAATATTTGGGACGGCTGTGTTCACAAGAAGCTCGTCTACAGTAACAGGTAAATATCCCAGAAAGCAAAATATGGATAAAGAAGTTGTGGCACGTACGTACAATGCAATATCACTCAGCAATGAAATCTGTGTCATCAGGCCCGTAGCGGCATAGTGAGTGGATGCAGGTACGGTGATTCTACGTGAACTACGTCACACAGAAAAAGAAACATCATAAGATATCACTAATACACGGAATGTAAACTTGACTACACATGAACTGAATTACAAAACAGAACAGGGTCTCAAATTTAGAAAACCAACTAGTGCTTGCTTATGGGGAAAGGTGCGTTGGGGTGCTTCATAAAACCAGAGACTGAAATTAGCACAGATAACTTTCCATAAGCCAAATATGTAATAGACAAGACCTACTCCTTGCTCAACGAAATGGACCCAACACCACATATTCAACGCCTAGGAATATACCTGACTAGGAAGAATCTTAAAACCCATGGATATATATGTCTCCGTAAGAGAATCAAGCGTGTGTACAGCGGCAAAAACGCAGCAGTGAAAATCCGATAAATCCCATTATCAAAATAAATTTCAAAAAAAAATCATAAAGACAGTGAAATAGAGAGCAATTCTTAAATAATTCACTCAGGGCATGTGATGCAACCGGGATTTAACACATCTACACCCAGAGCTGGTTGAGACATAAGGCTGGACACTTCAGGCTGATAGCATTGGTGAGTTTCGGTGAGCAAATGCAGACCCTTTGAAGTCATACTGCATGGTACCCATTCCATGGGTCCCAACTCTCCAGGTTCAAGGGATTCTTCCTCCAGCTAAAACATGCATGGGAAACCAAGAGTATCGTCCACCATGTGATTGGGAAATGATTTAAAATGCATCTCAGTTTTCGTATCCTGGTCCTCGGGTTCACCATTCCAGATGCTTTACTAACACTCTCCCCGCTTGGAGAGTCAGTGCCTTTAACCTCCTCTTTGGCACAGCTTGCAATTTCTGTGCAAAATGAACAGGAATAGGGAGAACCAATGAGAGACTAGCTGTAGGTGTCTGCACGGGCAAATGTAACGCTCATTGCCCACCAGGAAGAGAAATTAAACAAAGGCTCAGTGTGCCCTGCTGGAAACAGATTAGGGCCTGAAGCAATCCTGCGGTTTTGTGCCCAGCTCACAAGAAAGCGAGTTGAAGAAAGGAGCTCAGGGGCACTGTAATTCACAAACCTGCAGAGTTATAAATGACAGCTTTCCTCCAAAAATATATTGAAGTAAGCCTGCGAAGGGGACTTGAAAGCGGGGCAGAATTTCAGGAAAACGATTGCAGGGGGTAGACTGGAATTGCCCTGAAAGCATAGGAAAAGAGGCAGAACGTCGACAATGATGCACTTGGCCAAAAAGGGCGTATGCGTTTTTTCCTGAATATATTCAGGAAAAAACGCATACGCCCTTTTTGGCCAACCAAGCAAGCCTGTAAATGAAATCTGCACTACAATGAAGTCTCACTGCCCCCCTGGCAAAAGGGCCATCTGAAAAAAGTGTAAAATCCAGAAAGGTAGGACAGGATATGGAGAACAGGGAGCCTTGTTATGCTGATTGGCAGGATGTAAATTGCCAGCAGCCACCCTGGAGAAGTGTATGGTGTTTCCTGAAACACGAAAGAAACAAAGCAACACAGCCTATGGCACTTCCACTTATGGTCCTATAGCTTACGGAAATTAAAATCAAAAACAGACAGCCACCCCAATATTTGAGACGGCTGTGTTCACAAGAAGCTCGTCTACAGTATCAGGTAAATATCCCAGAAAGCAAAAAATGGATAAAGAACTTGTGGCACGTACGTACAATGCAATATCACTCAGCAATGAAATCTGTGTCATCAGGCCCATAGCGGCATAGTGAGTGGATGCAGGTACGGTGATTCTACATGAACTACGTCACACAGAAAAAGAAACATCATAAGATATCACGAATACACGGAATGTAAACTTGACTACACATGAACTGAATTACAAAATAGAAAAGGGTCTCAAATTTAGAAAACCAACTAGTGCTTGCTTATGGGGAAAGGTGCCTTGGGGTGCTGCATAAAACCAGAGACTGAAATTAGCACAGATAACTTTCCATAAGCCCAATATGTAATAGACAAGACCTACTCCTTGCTCAACGAAATGGACCCAACACCACATATTCAACGCCTAGGAATATACCTGACTAGGAAGAATCTTAAAACCCATGGATATATATGTCTCCGTAAGAGAATCAAGGGTGTGTACAGCGGCCGAAAGGCAGCAGTGAAAATCCGATAAATCCCATTATCAAAATAAATTTCGAAAACAAAACACAAAGACAGTGAAATAGAGAGCAATTCTTAAATAATTCACTCAGGGCATGTGATGCAACCGGGATTGACCACATCTACACCCAGAGCTGGTTGAGACATAAGGCTGGACACTTCAGGCTGATAGCATTGGTGAGTTTAGGTGAGCAAATGCACACCCTTTGAAGTCATACTGTATGGTACCTATTCCATGGGTCCCAACTCTTCAGGTTCAAGGGATTCTTCCTCCAGCTAAAACATGCATGTGAAACCCACAATATGGTCCACCGTGTTATGGGGAAATGATTTAAAATGCATCTCAGTTTTCGTATCCTGGTCCTCGGGTTCACCATTCCAGATGATTTACTAACAGTCTCCCTGGTTGGAGAGTCAGTGCCTTTAACCTCCTGTTTGGCACAGCTTGCAATTTCTGTGCAAGATGAACAGGAATAGGGAGAACCAATGAGAGACTAGCTGTAGGTGTCTGCACGGGCAAATGGAACGCTCATTTCCCACCAGGAAGAGGAATTTACCAAAGGCTCAGCATGCCCTGCCCGAAACAGATTAGGGCCTGAAGCAATCCTGCGGTTTTGTGCCCAGTTCACAAGAAAGCGAGTTGAAGAAAGGAGCTCAGGGGCACTGTAATTCACAAACCTGCAGAGTTATAAATGACAGCTATCCTCCAAAAATATATTGAAGTAAGCCTGCGAAGGGGACTTGAAAGCGGGGCAGAATTTCAGGAAAACGATTGCAGGGGGTAGACTGGAATTGCCCTGAAAGCATAGGAAAAGAGGCAGAACGTCGACAATGATGCACTTGGCCAAAAAGGGCGTATGCGTTTTTTCCTGAATATATTCAGGAAAAAACGCATACGCCCTTTTTGGCCAACCAAGCAAGCCTGTAAAGGAAATCTGCACTACAATGAAGTCTCACTGCCCCCCGGGCAAGAGGGCCATCTGAAAAAAGTGTAAAATCCAGAAAGGTAGGACAGGATATGGAGAACAGGGAGCCTTGTTATGCTGATTGGCAGGATGTAAATTGCCAGCAGCCAGCCTGGAGAAGTGTATGGTGTTTCCTGAAACACATAAGAAACAAAGCAACACAGTCTATGGCACTTCCACTTATGGTCCTATAGCTTACGGAAATTAAAATCAAAAACAGACAGCCACCCCAATATTTGGGACGGCTGTGTTCACAAGAAGCTCGTCTACAGTAACAGGTAAATATCCCAGAAAGCAAAATATGGATAAAGAAGTTGTGGCACGTACGTACAATGCAATATCACTCAGCAATGAAATCTGTGTCATCAGGCCCGTAGCGGCATAGTGAGTGGATGCAGGTACGGTGATTCTACGTGAACTACGTCACACAGAAAAAGAAACATCATAAGATATCACTAATACACGGAATGTAAACTTGACTACACATGAACTGAATTACAAAACAGAACAGGGTCTCAAATTTAGAAAACCAACTAGTGCTTGCTTATGGGGAAAGGTGCGTTGGGGTGCTTCATAAAACCAGAGACTGAAATTAGCACAGATAACTTTCCATAAGCCAAATATGTAATAGACAAGACCTACTCCTTGCTCAAGGAAATGGACCCAACACCACATATTCAACGCCTAGGAATATTCCTGAATAGGAAGAATCTTAAAACCCATGGATATATATGTCTCCGTAAGAGAATCAAGTGTGTGTAGAGCGGCATAAACGCAGCAGTGAAAATCCGATAAATCCCATTATCAAAATAAATTTCAAAAAAAAATCATAAAGACAGTGAAATAGAGAGCAATTCTTAAATAATTCACTCAGGGCATGTGATGCAACCGGGATTTAACACATCTACACCCAGAGCTGGTTGAGACATAAGGCTGGACACTTCAGGCTGATAGCATTGGTGAGTTTCGGTGAGCAAATGCACACCCTTTGAAGTCATACTGTATGGTACCTATTCCATGGGTCCCAACTCTTCAGGTTCAAGGGATTCTTCCTCCAGCTAAAACATGCATGTGAAACCCACAGTATGGTCCACCGTGTTATGGGGAAATGATTTAAAATGCATCTCAGTTTTCGTATCCTGGTCCTCGGGTTCACCATTCCAGATGATTTACTAACAGTCTCCCTGCTTGGAGAGTCAGTGCCTTTAACCTCCTGTTTGGCACAGCTTGCAATTTCTGTGCAAGATGAACAGGAATAGGGAGAACCAATGAGAGACTAGCTGTAGGTGTCTGCACGGGCAAATGTAACGCTCATTGCCCACCAGGAAGAGGAATTTACCAAAGGCTCAGCATGCCCTGCCCGAAACAGATTAGGGCCTGAAGCAATCCTGCGGTTTTGTGCCCAGTTCACAAGAAAGCGAGTTGAAGAAAGGAGCTCAGGGGCACTGTAATTTACAAACCTGCAGAGTTATAAATGACAGCTTTCCTCCAAAAATATATTGAAGTAAGCCTGCGAAGGGGACTTGAAAGCGGGGCAGAATTTCAGGAAAACGATTGCAGGGGGTAGACTGGAATTGCCCTGAAAGCATAGGAAAAGAGGCAGAACGTCGACAATGATGCACTTGGCCAAAAAGGGCGTATGCGTTTTTTCCTGAATATATTCAGGAAAAAACGCATACGCCCTTTTTGGCCAACCAAGCAAGCCTGTAAAGGAAATCTGCACTACAATGAAGTCTCACTGCCCCCCGGGCAAGAGGGCCATCTGAAAAAAGTGTAAGATCCAGAAAGGTAGGACAGGATATGGAGAACAGGGAGCCTTGTTATGCTGATTGGCAGGATGTAAATTGCCAGCAGCCAGCCTGGAGAAGTGTATGGTGTTTCCTGAAACACATAAGAAACAAAGCAACACAGTCTATGGCACTTCCACTTATGGTCCTATAGCTTACGGAAATTAAAATCAAAAACAGACAGCCACCCCAATATTTGGGACGGCTGTGTTCACAAGAAGCTCGTCTACAGTAACAGGTAAATATCCCAGAAAGCAAAATATGGATAAAGAAGTTGTGGCACGTACGTACAATGCAATATCACTCAGCAATGAAATCTGTGTCATCAGGCCCGTAGCGGCATAGTGAGTGGATGCAGGTACGGTGATTCTACGTGAACTACGTCACACAGAAAAAGAAACATCATAAGATATCACTAATACACGGAATGTAAACTTGACTACACATGAACTGAATTACAAAACAGAACAGGGTCTCAAATTTAGAAAACCAACTAGTGCTTGCTTATGGGGAAAGGTGCGTTGGGGTGCTTCATAAAACCAGAGACTGAAATTAGCACAGATAACTTTCCATAAGCCAAATATGTAATAGACAAGACCTACTCCTTGCTCAACGAAATGGACCCAACACCACATATTCAACGCCTAGGAATATACCTGACTAGGAAGAATCTTAAAACCCATGGATATATATGTCTCCGTAAGAGAATCAAGCGTGTGTACAGCGGCATAAACGCAGCAGTGAAAATCCGATAAATCCCATTATCAAAATAAATTTCAAAAAAAAATCATAAAGACAGTGAAATAGAGAGCAATTCTTAAATAATTCACTCAGGGCATGTGATGCAACCGGGATTTAACACATCTACACCCAGAGCTGGTTGAGACATAAGGCTGGACACTTCAGGCTGATAGCATTGGTGAGTTTCGGTGAGCAAATGCAGACCCTTTGAAGTCATACTGCATGGTACCCATTCCATGGGTCCCAACTCTCCAGGTTCAAGGGATTCTTCCTCCAGCTAAAACATGCATGGGAAACCAAGAGTATCGTCCACCATGTGATTGGGAAATGATTTAAAATGCATCTCAGTTTTCGTATCCTGGTCCTCGGGTTCACCATTCCAGATGCTTTACTAACACTCTCCCCGCTTGGAGAGTCAGTGCCTTTAACCTCCTCTTTGGCACAGCTTGCAATTTCTGTGCAAAATGAACAGGAATAGGGAGAACCAATGAGAGACTAGCTGTAGGTGTCTGCACGGGCAAATGTAACGCTCATTGCCCACCAGGAAGAGGAATTAAACAAAGGCTCAGCGTGCCCTGCTGGAAACAGATTAGGGCCTGAAGCAATCCTGCGGTTTTGTGCCCAGCTCACAAGAAAGCGAGTTGAAGAAAGGAGCTCAGGGGCACTGTAATTCACAAACCTGCAGAGTTATAAATGACAGCTTTCCTCCAAAAATATATTGAAGTAAGCCTGCGAAGGGGACTTGAAAGCGGGGCAGAATTTCAGGAAAACGATTGCAGGGGGTAGACTGGAATTGCCCTGAAAGCATAGGAAAAGAGGCAGAACGTCGACAATGATGCACTTGGCCAAAAAGGGCGTATGCGTTTTTTCCTGAATATATTCAGGAAAAAACGCATACGCCCTTTTTGGCCAACCAAGCAAGCCTGTAAATGAAATCTGCACTACAATGAAGTCTCACTGCCCCCCTGGCAAAAGGGCCATCTGAAAAAAGTGTAAAATCCAGAAAGGTAGGACAGGATATGGAGAACAGGGAGCCTTGTTATGCTGATTGGCAGGATGTAAATTGCCAGCAGCCACCCTGGAGAAGTGTATGGTGTTTCCTGAAACACGAAAGAAACAAAGCAACACAGCCTATGGCACTTCCACTTATGGTCCTATAGCTTACGGAAATTAAAATCAAAAACAGACAGCCACCCCAATATTTGAGACGGCTGTGTTCACAAGAAGCTCGTCTACAGTAACAGGTAAATATCCCAGAAAGCAAAAAATGGATAAAGAAGTTGTGGCACGTACGTACAATGCAATATCACTCAGCAATGAAATCTGTGTCATCAGGCCCATAGCGGCATAGTGAGTGGATGCAGGTACGGTGATTCTACGTGAACTACGTCACACAGAAAAAGAAACATCATAAGATATCACGAATACACGGAATGTAAACTTGACTACACATGAACTGAATTACAAAATAGAAAAGGGTCTCAAATTTAGAAAACCAACTAGTGCTTGCTTATGGGGAAAGGTGCCTTGGGGTGCTGCATAAAACCAGAGACTGAAATTAGCACAGATAACTTTCCATAAGCCCAATATGTAATAGACAAGACCTACTCCTTGCTCAACGAAATGGACCCAACACCACATATTCAACGCCTAGGAATATACCTGACTAGGAAGAATCTTAAAACCCATGGATATATATGTCTCCGTAAGAGAATCAAGGGTGTGTACAGCGGCCGAAAGGCAGCAGTGAAAATCCGATAAATCCCATTATCAAAATAAATTTCGAAAACAAAACACAAAGACAGTGAAATAGAGAGCAATTCTTAAATAATTCACTCAGGGCATGTGATGCAACCGGGATTGACCACATCTACACCCAGAGCTGGTTGAGACATAAGGCTGGACACTTCAGGCTGATAGCATTGGTGAGTTTAGGTGAGCAAATGCACACCCTTTGAAGTCATACTGTATGGTACCTATTCCATGGGTCCCAACTCTTCAGGTTCAAGGGATTCTTCCTCCAGCTAAAACATGCATGTGAAACCCACAGTATGGTCCACCGTGTTATGGGGAAATGATTTAAAATGCATCTCAGTTTTCGTATCCTGGTCCTCGGGTTCACCATTCCAGATGCTTTACTAACAGTCTCCCTGCTTGGAGAGTCAGTGCCTTTAACCTCCTGTTTGGCACAGCTTGCAATTTCTGTGCAAGATGAACAGGAATAGGGAGAACCAATGAGAGACTAGCTGTAGGTGTCTGCACGGGCAAATGTAACGCTCATTTCCCACCAGGAAGAGGAATTTACCAAAGGCTCAGCATGCCCTGCCCGAAACAGATTAGGGCCTGAAGCATTCCTGCGGTTTTGTGCCCAGTTCACAAGAAAGCGAGTTGAAGAAAGGAGCTCAGGAGCACTGTAATTCACAAACCTGCAGAGTTATAAATGACAGCTATCCTCCAAAAATATATTGAAGTAAGCCTGCGAAGGGGACTTGAAAGCGGGGCAGAATTTCAGGAAAACGATTGCAGGGGGTAGACTGGAATTGCCCTGAAAGCATAGGAAAAGAGGCAGAACGTCGACAATGATGCACTTGGCCAAAAAGTGCGTATGCGTTTTTTCCTGAATATATTCAGGAAAAAAAGCATACGCCCTTTTTGGCCAACCAAGCAAGCCTGTAAAGGAAATCTGCACTACAATGAAGTCTCACTGCCCCCCGGGCAAGAGGGCCATCTGAAAAAAGTGTAAAATCCAGAAAGGTAGGACAGGATATGGAGAACAGGGAGCCTTGTTATGCTGATTGGCAGGATGTAAATTGCCAGCAGCCAGCCTGGAGAAGTGTATGGTGTTTCCTGAAACACATAAGAAACAAAGCAACACAGTCTATGGCACTTCCACTTATGGTCCTATAGCTTACGGAAATTAAAATCAAAAACAGACAGCCACTCCAATATTTGGGACGGCTGTGTTCACAAGAAGCTCGTCTACAGTAACAGGTAAATATCCCAGAAAGCAAAATATGGATAAAGAAGTTGTGGCACGTACGTACAATGCAATATCACTCAGCAATGAAATCTGTGTCATCAGGCCCATAGCGGCATAGTGAGTGGATGCAGGTACGGTGATTCTACGTGAACTACGTCACACAGAAAAAGAAACATCATAAGATATCACTAATACACGGAATGTAAACTTGACTACACATGAACTGAATTACAAAACAGAACAGGGTCTCAAATTTAGAAAACCAACTAGTGCTTGCTTATGGGGAAAGGTGCGTTGGGGTGCTTCATAAAACCAGAGACTGAAATTAGCACAGATAACTTTCCATAAGCCAAATATGTAATAGACAAGACCTACTCCTTGCTCAACGAAATGGACCCAACACCACATATTCAACGCCTAGGAATATACCTGACTAGGAAGAATCTTAAAACCCATGGATATATATGTCTCCGTAAGAGAATCAAGCGTGTGTACAGCGGCATAAACGCAGCAGTGAAAATCCGATAAATCCCATTATCAAAATAAATTTCAAAAAAAAATCATAAAGACAGTGAAATAGAGAGCAATTCTTAAATAATTCACTCAGGGCATGTGATGCAACCGGGATTTAACACATCTACACCCAGAGCTGGTTGAGACATAAGGCTGGACACTTCAGGCTGATAGCATTGGTGAGTTTCGGTGAGCAAATGCAGACCCTTTGAAGTCATACTGCATGGTACTCATTCCATGGGTCCCAACTCTCCAGGTTCAAGGGATTCTTCCTCCAGCTAAAACATGCATGGGAAACCAAGAGTATCGTCCACCATGTGATTGGGAAATGATTTAAAATGCATCTCAGTTTTCGTATCCTGGTCCTCGGGTTCACCATTCCAGATGCTTTACTAACACTCTCCCCGCTTGGAGAGTCAGTGCCTTTAACCTCCTCTTTGGCACAGCTTGCAATTTCTGTGCAAAATGAACAGGAATAGGGAGAACCAATGAGAGACTAGCTGTAGGTGTCTGCACGGGCAAATGTAACGCTCATTGCCCACCAGGAAGAGGAATTAAACAAAGGCTCAGTGTGCCCTGCTGGAAACAGATTAGGGCCTGAAGCAATCCTGCGGTTTTGTGCCCAGCTCACAAGAAAGCGAGTTGAAGAAAGGAGCTCAGGGGCACTGTAATTCACAAACCTGCAGAGTTATAAATGACAGCTTTCCTCCAAAAATATATTGAAGTAAGCCTGCGAAGGGGACTTGAAAGCGGGGCAGAATTTCAGGAAAACGATTGCAGGGGGTAGACTGGAATTGCCCTGAAAGCATAGGAAAAGAGGCAGAACGTCGACAATGATGCACTTGGCCAAAAAGGGCGTATGCGTTTTTTCCTGAATATATTCAGGAAAAAACGCATACGCCCTTTTTGGCCAACCAAGCAAGCCTGTAAATGAAATCTGCACTACAATGAAGTCTCACTGCCCCCCTGGCAAAAGGGCCATCTGTAAAAAGTGTAAAATCCAGAAAGGTAGGACAGGATATGGAGAACAGGGAGCCTTGTTATGCTGATTGGCAGGATGTAAATTGCCAGCAGCCACCCTGGAGAAGTGTATGGTGTTTCCTGAAACACATAAGAAACAAAGCAACACAGTCTATGGCACTTCCACTTATGGTCCTATAGCTTACGGAAATTAAAATCAAAAACAGACAGCCACCCCAATATTTGGGACGGCTGTGTTCACAAGAAGCTCGTCTACAGTAACAGGTAAATATCCCAGAAAGCAAAATATGGATAAAGAAGTTGTGGCACGTACGTACAATGCAATATCACTCAGCAATGAAATCTGTGTCATCAGGCCCGTAGCGGCATAGTGAGTGGATGCAGGTACGGTGATTCTACGTGAACTACGTCACACAGAAAAAGAAACATCATAAGATATCACTAATACACGGAATGTAAACTTGACTACACCTGAACTGAATTACAAAACAGAACAGGGTCTCAAATTTAGAAAACCAACTAGTGCTTGCTTATGGGGAAAGGTGCGTTGGGGTGCTTCATAAAACCAGAGACTGAAATTAGCACAGATAACTTTCCATAAGCCAAATATGTAATAGACAAGACCTACTCCTTGCTCAACGAAATGGACCCAACACCACATATTCAACGCCTAGGAATATACCTGACTAGGAAGAATCTTAAAACCCATGGATATATATGTCTCCGTAAGAGAATCAAGGGTGTGTACAGCGGCCGAAAGGCAGCAGTGAAAATCCGATAAATCCCATTATCAAAATAAATTTCGAAAACAAAACACAAAGACAGTGAAATAGAGAGCAATTCTTAAATAATTCACTCAGGGCATGTGATGCAACCGGGATTGACCACATCTACACCCAGAGCTGGTTGAGACATAAGGCTGGACACTTCAGGCTGATAGCATTGGTGAGTTTAGGTGAGCAAATGCACACCCTTTGAAGTCATACTGTATGGTACCTATTCCATGGGTCCCAACTCTTCAGGTTCAAGGGATTCTTCCTCCAGCTAAAACATGCATGTGAAACCCACAGTATGGTCCACCGTGTTATGGGGAAATGATTTAAAATGCATCTCAGTTTTCGTATCCTGGTCCTCGGGTTCACCATTCCAGATGATTTACTAACAGTCTCCCTGCTTGGAGAGTCAGTGCCTTTAACCTCCTGTTTGGCACAGCTTGCAATTTCTGTGCAAGATGAACAGGAATAGGGAGAACCAATGAGAGACTAGCTGTAGGTGTCTGCACGGGCAAATGTAACGCTCATTGCCCACCAGGAAGAGGAATTAAACAAAGGCTCAGTGTGCCCTGCTGGAAACAGATTAGGGCCTGAAGCAATCCTGCGGTTTTGTGCCCAGCTCACAAGAAAGTGAGTTGAAGAAAGGAGCTCAGGGGCACTGTAATTCACAAACCTGCAGAGTTATAAATGACAGCTTTCCTCCAAAAATATATTGAAGTAAGCCTGCGAAGGGGACTTGAAAGCGGGGCAGAATTTCAGGAAAACGATTGCAGGGGGTAGACTGGAATTGCCCTGAAAGCATAGGAAAAGAGGCAGAACGTCGACAATGATGCACTTGGCCAAAAAGGGCATATGCGTTTTTTCCTGAATATATTCAGGAAAAAACGCATACGCCCTTTTTGGCCAACAAGCAAGCCTGTAAATGAAATCTGCACTACAATGAAGTCTCACTGCCCCCCTGGCAAAAGGGCCATGTGAAAAAAGTGTAAAATCCAGAAAGGTAGGACAGGATATGGAGAACAGGGAGCCTTGTTATGCTGATTGGCAGGATGTAAATTGCCAGCAGCCACCCTGGAGAAGTGTATGGTGTTTCCTGAAACACATAAGAAACAAAGCAACACAGTCTATGGCACTTCCACTTATGGTCCTATAGCTTACGGAAATTAAAATCAAAAACAGACAGCCACCCCAATATTTGGGACGGCTGTGTTCACAAGAAGCTCGTCTACAGTAACAGGTAAATATCCCAGAAAGCAAAATATGGATAAAGAAGTTGTGGCACGTACGTACAATGCAATATCACTCAGCAATGAAATCTGTGTCATCAGGCCCGTAGCGGCATAGTGAGTGGATGCAGGTACGGTGATTCTACGTGAACTACGTCACACAGAAAAAGAAACATCATAAGATATCACTAATACACGGAATGTAAACTTGACTACACATGAACTGAATTACAAAACAGAACAGGGTCTCAAATTTAGAAAACCAACTAGTGCTTGCTTATGGGGAAAGGTGCGTTGGGGTGCTTCATAAAACCAGAGACTGAAATTAGCACAGATAACTTTCCATAAGCCAAATATGTAATAGACAAGACCTACTCCTTGCTCAACGAAATGGACCCAACACCACATATTCAACGCCTAGGAATATACCTGACTAGGAAGAATCTTAAAACCCATGGATATATATGTCTCCGTAAGAGAATCAAGGGTGTGTACAGCGGCCGAAAGGCAGCAGTGAAAATCCGATAAATCCCATTATCAAAATAAATTTCGAAAACAAAACACAAAGACAGTGAAATAGAGAGCAATTCTTAAATAATTCACTCAGGGCATGTGATGCAACCGGGATTGACCACATCTACACCCAGAGCTGGTTGAGACATAAGGCTGGACACTTCAGGCTGATAGCATTGGTGAGTTTAGGTGAGCAAATGCACACCCTTTGAAGTCATACTGTATGGTACCTATTCCATGGGTCCCAACTCTTCAGGTTCAAGGGATTCTTCCTCCAGCTAAAACATGCATGTGAAACCCACAGTATGGTCCACCGTGTTATGGGGAAATGATTTAAAATGCATCTCAGTTTTCGTATCCTGGTCCTCGGGTTCACCATTCCAGATGATTTACTAACAGTCTCCCTGCTTGGAGAGTCAGTGCCTTTAACCTCCTGTTTGGCACAGCTTGCAATTTCTGTGCAAGATGAACAGGAATAGGGAGAACCAATGAGAGACTAGCTGTAGGTGTCTGCACGGGCAAATGTAACGCTCATTTCCCACCAGGAAGAGGAATTTACCAAAGGCTCAGCATGCCCTGCCCGAAACAGATTAGGGCCTGAAGCAATCCTGCGGTTTTGTGCCCAATTCACAAGAAAGCGAGTTGAAGAAAGGAGCTCAGGGGCACTGTAATTCACAAACCTGCAGAGTTATAAATGACAGCTATCCTCCAAAAATATATTGAAGTAAGCCTGCGAAGGGGACTTGAAAGCGGGGCAGAATTTCAGGAAAACGATTGCAGGGGGTAGACTGGAATTGCCCTGAAAGCATAGGAAAAGAGGCAGAACGTCGACAATGATGCACTTGGCCAAAAAGGGCGTATGCGTTTTTTCCTGAATATATTCAGGAAAAAACGCATACGCCCTTTTTGGCCAACCAAGCAAGCCTGTAAAGGAAATCTGCACTACAATGAAGTCTCACTGCCCCCCGGGCAAGAGGGCCATCTGAAAAAAGTGTAAAATCCAGAAAGGTAGGACAGGATATGGAGAACAGGGAGCCTTGTTATGCTGATTGGCAGGATGTAAATTGCCAGCAGCCAGCCTGGAGAAGTGTATGGTGTTTCCTGAAACACATAAGAAACAAAGCAACACAGTCTATGGCACTTCCACTTATGGTCCTATAGCTTACGGAAATTAAAATCAAAAACAGACAGCCACCCCAATATTTGGGACGGCTGTGTTCACAAGAAGCTCGTCTACAGTAACAGGTAAATATCCCAGAAAGCAAAATATGGATAAAGAAGTTGTGGCACGTACGTACAATGCAATATCACTCAGCAATGAAATCTGTGTCATCAGGCCCGTAGCGGCATAGTGAGTGGATGCAGGTACGGTGATTCTACGTGAACTACGTCACACAGAAAAAGAAACATCATAAGATATCACTAATACACGGAATGTAAACTTGACTACACATGAACTGAATTACAAAACAGAACAGGGTCTCAAATTTAGAAAACCAACTAGTGCTTGCTTATGGGGAAAGGTGCGTTGGGGTGCTTCATAAAACCAGAGACTGAAATTAGCACAGATAACTTTCCATAAGCCAAATATGTAATAGACAAGACCTACTCCTTGCTCAACGAAATGGACCCAACACCACATATTCAACGCCTAGGAATATTCCTGAATAGGAAGAATCTTAAAACCCATGGATATATATGTCTCCGTAAGAGAATCAAGTGTGTGTAGAGCGGCATAAACGCAGCAGTGAAAATCCGATAAATCCCATTATCAAAATAAATTTCAAAAAAAAATCATAAAGACAGTGAAATAGAGAGCAATTCTTAAATAATTCACTCAGGGCATGTGATGCAACCGGGATTTAACACATCTACACCCAGAGCTGGTTGAGACATAAGGCTGGACACTTCAGGCTGATAGCATTGGTGAGTTTAGGTGAGCAAATGCACACCCTTTGAAGTCATACTGTATGGTACCTATTCCATGGGTCCCAACTCTTCAGGTTCAAGGGATTCTTCCTCCAGCTAAAACATGCATGTGAAACCCACAGTATGGTCCACCGTGTTATGGGGAAATGATTTAAAATGCATCTCAGTTTTCGTATCCTGGTCCTCGGGTTCACCATTCCAGATGATTTACTAACAGTCTCCCTGCTTGGAGAGTCAGTGCCTTTAACCTCCTGTTTGGCACAGCTTGCAATTTCTGTGCAAGATGAACAGGAATAGGGAGAACCAATGAGAGACTAGCTGTAGGTGTCTGCACGGGCAAATGTAACGCTCATTTCCCACCAGGAAGAGGAATTTACCAAAGGCTCAGCATGCCCTGCCCGAAACAGATTAGGGCCTGAAGCAATCCTGCGGTTTTGTGCCCAGTTCACAAGAAAGCGAGTTGAAGAAAGGAGCTCAGGGGCACTGTAATTCACAAACCTGCAGAGTTATAAATGACAGCTATCCTCCAAAAATATATTGAAGTAAGCCTGCGAAGGGGACTTGAAAGCGGGGCAGAATTTCAGGAAAACGATTGCAGGGGGTAGACTGGAATTGCCCTGAAAGCATAGGAAAAGAGGCAGAACGTCGACAATGATGCACTTGGCCAAAAAGGGCATATGCGTTTTTTCCTGAATATATTCAGGAAAAAACGCATACGCCCTTTTGGCCAACCAAGCAAGCCTGTAAAGGAAATCTGCACTACAATGAAGTCTCACTGCCCCCCGGGCAAGAGGGCCATCTGAAAAAAGTGTAAAATCCAGAAAGGTAGGACAGGATATGGAGAACAGGGAGCCTTGTTATGCTGATTGGCAGGATGTAAATTGCCAGCAGCCAGCCTGGAGAAGTGTATGGTGTTTCCTGAAACACATAAGAAACAAAGCAACACAGTCTATGGCACTTCCACTTATGGTCCTATAGCTTACGGAAATTAAAATCAAAAACAGACAGCCACCCCAATATTTGGGACGGCTGTGTTCACAAGAAGCTCGTCTACAGTAACAGGTAAATATCCCAGAAAGCAAAATATGGATAAAGAAGTTGTGGCACGTACGTACAATGCAATATCACTCAGCAATGAAATCTGTGTCATCAGGCCCGTAGCGGCATAGTGAGTGGATGCAGGTACGGTGATTCTACGTGAACTACGTCACACAGAAAAAGAAACATCATAAGATATCACTAATACACGGAATGTAAACTTGACTACACATGAACTGAATAACAAAACAGAACAGGGTCTCAAATTTAGAAAACCAACTAGTGCTTGCTTATGGGGAAAGGTGCGTTGGGGTGCTTCATAAAACCAGAGACTGAAATTAGCACAGATAACTTTCCATAAGCCAAATATGTAATAGAGAAGACCTACTCCTTGCTCAACGAAATGGACCCAACACCACATATTCAACGCCTAGGAATATACCTGACTAGGAAGAATCTTAAAACCCATGGATATATATGTCTCCGTAAGAAAATCAAGCGTGTGTACAGCGGCATAAACGCAGCAGTGAAAATCCGATAAATCCCATTATCAAAATAAATTTCAAAAAAAAATCATAAAGACAGTGAAATAGAGAGCAATTCTTAAATAATTCACTCAGGGCATGTGATGCAACCGGGATTTAACACATCTACACCCAGAGCTGGTTGAGACATAAGGCTGGACACTTCAGGCTGATAGCATTGGTGAGTTTCGGTGAGCAAATGCAGACCCTTTGAAGTCATACTGCATGGTACCCATTCCATGGGTCCCAACTCTCCAGGTTCAAGGGATTCTTCCTCCAGCTAAAACATGCATGGGAAACCAAGAGTATCGTCCACCATGTGATTGGGAAATGATTTAAAATGCATCTCAGTTTTCGTATCCTGGTCCTCGGGTTCACCATTCCAGATGCTTTACTAACACTCTCCCCTCTTGGAGAGTCAGTGCCTTTAACCTCCTCTTTGGCACAGCTTGCAATTTCTGTGCAAAATGAACAGGAAAAGGGAGAACCAATGAGAGACTAGCTGTAGGTGTCTGCACGGGCAAATGTAACGCTCATTGCCCACCAGGAAGAGGAATTAAACAAAGGCTCAGTGTGCCCTGCTGGAAACAGATTAGGGCCTGAAGCAATCCTGCGGTTTTATGCCCAGCTCACAAGAAAGCGAGTTGAAGAAAGGAGCTCAGGGGCACTGTAATTCACAAACCTGCAGAGTTATAAATGACAGCTTTCCTCCAAAAATATATTGAAGTAAGCCTGCGAAGGGGACTTGAAAGCGGGGCAGAATTTCAGGAAAACGATTGCAGGGGGTAGACTGGAATTGCCCTGAAAGCATAGGAAAAGAGGCAGAACGTCGACAATGATGCACTTGGCCAAAAAGGGCGTATGCGTTTTTTCCTGAATATATTCAGGAAAAAACGCATACGCCCTTTTTGGCCAACCAAGCAAGCCTGTAAATGAAATCTGCACTACAATGAAGTCTCACTGCCCCCCTGGCAAAAGGGCCATCTGAAAAAAGTGTAAAATCCAGAAAGGTAGGACAGGATATGGAGAACAGGGAGCCTTGTTATGCTGATTGGCAGGATGTAAATTGCCAGCAGCCACCCTGGAGAAGTGTATGGTGTTTCCTGAAACACGAAAGAAACAAAGCAACACAGCCTATGGCACTTCCACTTATGGTCCTATAGCTTACGGAAATTAAAATCAAAAACAGACAGCCACCCCAATATTTGAGACGGCTGTGTTCACAAGAAGCTCGTCTACAGTATCAGGTAAATATCCCAGAAAGCAAAAAATGGATAAAGAACTTGTGGCACGTACGTACAATGCAATATCACTCAGCAATGAAATCTGTGTCATCAGGCCCATAGCGGCATAGTGAGTGGATGCAGGTACGGTGATTCTACGTGAACTACGTCACACAGAAAAAGAAACATCATAAGATATCACGAATACACGGAATGTAAACTTGACTACACATGAACTGAATTACAAAATAGAAAAGGGTCTCAAATTTAGAAAACCAACTAGTGCTTGCTTATGGGGAAAGGTGCCTTGGGGTGCTGCATAAAACCAGAGACTGAAATTAGCACAGATAACTTTCCATAAGCCCAATATGTAATAGACAAGACCTACTCCTTGCTCAACGAATGGACCCAACACCACATATTCAACGCCTAGGAATATACCTGACTAGGAAGAATCTTAAAACCCATGGATATATATGTCTCCGTAAGAGAATCAAGGGTGTGTACAGCGGCCGAAAGGCAGCAGTGAAAATCCGATAAATCCCATTATCAAAATAAATTTCGAAAACAAAACACAAAGACAGTGAAATAGAGAGCAATTCTTAAATAATTCACTCAGGGCATGTGATGCAACCGGGATTGACCACATCTACACCCAGAGCTGGTTGAGACATAAGGCTGGACACTTCAGGCTGATGGCATTGGTGAGTTTAGGTGAGCAAATGCACACCCTTTGAAGTCATACTGTATGGTACCTATTCCATGGATCCCAACTCTTCAGGTTCAAGGGATTCTTCCTCCAGCTAAAACATGCATGTGAAACCCACAGTATGGTCCACCGTGTTATGGGGAAATGATTTAAAATGCATCTCAGTTTTCGTATCCTGGTCCTCGGGTTCACCATTCCAGATGATTTACTAACAGTCTCCCTGCTTGGAGAGTCAGTGCCTTTAACCTCCTGTTTGGCACAGCTTGCAATTTCTGTGCAAGATGAACAGGAATAGGGAGAACCAATGAGAGACTAGCTGTAGGTGTCTGCACGGGCAAATGTAACGCTCATTTCCCACCAGGAAGAGGAATTTACCAAAGGCTCAGCATGCCCTGCCCGAAACAGATTAGGGCCTGAAGCAATCCTGCGGTTTTGTGCCCAGTTCACAAGAAAGCGAGTTGAAGAAAGGAGCTCAGGGGCACTGTAATTCACAAACCTGCAGAGTTATAAATGACAGCTATCCTCCAAAAATATATTGAAGTAAGCCTGCGAAGGGGACTTGAAAGCGGGGCAGAATTTCAGGAAAACGATTGCAGGGGGTAGACTGGAATTGCCCTGAAAGCATAGGAAAAGAGGCAGAACGTCGACAATGATGCACTTGGCCAAAAAGGGCGTATGCGTTTTTTCCTGAATATATTCAGGAAAAAACGCATACGCCCTTTTTGGCCAACCAAGCAAGCCTGTAAAGGAAATCTGCACTACAATGAAGTCTCACTGCCCCCCGGGCAAGAGGGCCATCTGAAAAAAGTGTAAAATCCAGAAAGGTAGGACAGGATATGGAGAACAGGGAGCCTTGTTATGCTGATTGGCAGGATGTAAATTGCCAGCAGCCAGCCTGGAGAAGTGTATGGTGTTTCCTGAAACACATAAGAAACAAAGCAACACAGTCTATGGCACTTCCACTTATGGTCCTATAGCTTACGGAAATTAAAATCAAAAACAGACAGCCACCCCAATATTTGGGACGGCTGTGTTCACAAGAAGCTCGTCTACAGTAACAGGTAAATATCCCAGAAAGCAAAATATGGATAAAGAAGTTGTGGCACGTACGTACAATGCAATATCACTCAGCAATGAAATCTGTGTCATCAGGCCCGTAGCGGCATAGTGAGTGGATGCAGGTACGGTGATTCTACGTGAACTACGTCACACAGAAAAAGAAACATCATAAGATATCACTAATACACGGAATGTAAACTTGACTACACATGAACTGAATTACAAAACAGAACAGGGTCTCAAATTTAGAAAACCAACTAGTGCTTGCTTATGGGGAAAGGTGCGTTGGGGTGCTTCATAAAACCAGAGACTGAAATTAGCACAGATATCTTTCCATAAGCCAAATATGTAATAGAGAAGACCTACTCCTTGCTTAACGAAATGGACCCAACACCACATATTCAACGCCTAGGAATATACCTGACTAGGAAGAATCTTAAAACCCATGGATATATATGTCTCCGTAAGAGAATCAAGCGTGTGTACAGCGGCATAAACGCAGCAGTGAAAATCCGATAAATCCCATTATCAAAATAAATTTCAAAAAAAAATCATAAAGACAGTGAAATAGAGAGCAATTCTTAAATAATTCACTTAGGGCATGTGATGCAACCGGGATTTAACACATCTACACCCAGAGCTGGTTGAGACATAAGGCTGGACACTTCAGGCTGATAGCATTGGTGAGTTTCGGTGAGCAAATGCAGACCCTTTGAAGTCATACTGCATGGTACCCATTCCATGGGTCCCAACTCTACAGGTTCAAGGGATTCTTCCTCCAGCTGAAACATGCATGGGAAACCAAGAGTATCGTCCACCATGTGATTGGGAAATGATTTAAAATGCATCTCAGTTTTCGTATCCTGGTCCTCGGGTTCACCATTCCAGATGCTTTACTAACACTCTCCCCGCTTGGAGAGTCAGTGCCTTTAACCTCCTCTTTGGCACAGCTTGCAATTTCTGTGCAAAATGAACAGGAATAGGGAGAACCAATGAGAGACTAGCTGTAGGTGTCTGCACGGGCAAATGTAACGCTCATTGCCCACCAGGAAGAGGAATTAAACAAAGGCTCAGTGTGCCCTGCTGGAAACAGATTAGGGCCTGAAGCAATCCTGCGGTTTTGTGCCCAGCTCACAAGAAAGCGAGTTGAAGAAAGGAGCTCAGGGGCACTGTAATTCACAAACCTGCAGAGTTATAAATGACAGCTTTCCTCCAAAAATATATTGAAGTAAGCCTGCGAAGGGGACTTGAAAGCGGGGCAGAATTTCAGGAAAACGATTGCAGGGGGTAGACTGGAATTGCCCTGAAAGCATAGGAAAAGAGGCAGAACGTCGACAATGATGCACTTGGCCAAAAAGGGCGTATGCGTTTTTTCCTGAATATATTCAGGAAAAAACGCATACGCCCTTTTTGGCCAACCAAGCAAGCCTGTAAATGAAATCTGCACTACAATGAAGTCTCACTGCCCCCCTGGCAAAAGGGCCATCTGAAAAAAGTGTAAAATCCAGAAAGGTAGGACAGGATATGGAGAACAGGGAGCCTTGTTATGCTGATTGGCAGGATGTAAATTGCCAGCAGCCACCCTGGAGAAGTGTATGGTGTTTCCTGAAACACGAAAGAAACAAAGCAACACAGCCTATGGCACTTCCACTTATGGTCCTATAGCTTACGGAAATTAAAATCAAAAACAGACAGCCACCCCAATATTTGAGACGGCTGTGTTCACAAGAAGCTCGTCTACAGTAACAGGTAAATATCCCAGAAAGCAAAAAATGGATAAAGAACTTGTGGCACGTACGTACAATGCAATATCACTCAGCAATGAAATCTGTGTCATCAGGCCCATAGCGGCATAGTGAGTGGATGCAGGTACGGTGATTCTACGTGAACTACGTCACACAGAAAAAGAAACATCATAAGATATCACGAATACACGGAATGTAAACTTGACTACACATGAACTGAATTACAAAACAGAACAGGGTCTCAAATTTAGAAAACCAACTAGTGCTTGCTTATGGGGAAAGGTGCCTTGGGGTGCTGCATAAAACCAGAGACTGAAATTAGCACAGATAACTTTCCATAAGCCCAATATGTAATAGACAAGACCTACTCCTTGCTCAACGAAATGGACCCAACACCACATATTCAACGCCTAGGAATATACCTGACTAGGAAGAATCTTAAAACCCATGGATATATATGTCTCCGTAAGAGAATCAAGGGTGTGTACAGCGGCCGAAAGGCAGCAGTGAAAATCCGATAAATCCCATTATCAAAATAAATTTCGAAAACAAAACACAAAGACAGTGAAATAGAGAGCAATTCTTAAATAATTCACTCAGGGCATGTGATGCAACCGGGATTGACCACATCTACACCCAGAGCTGGTTGAGACATAAGGCTGGACACTTCAGGCTGATAGCATTGGTGAATTTAGGTGAGCAAATGCACACCCTTTGAAGTCATACTGTATGGTACCTATTCCATGGGTCCCAACTCTTCAGGTTCAAGGGATTCTTCCTCCAGCTAAAACATGCATGTGAAACCCACAGTATGGTCCACCGTGTTATGGGGAAATGATTTACAATGCATCTCAGTTTTCGTATCCTGGTCCTCGGGTTCACCATTCCAGATGATTTACTAACAGTCTCCCTGCTTGGAGAGTCAGTGCCTTTAACCTCCTGTTTGGCACAGCTTGCAATTTCTGTGCAAGATGAACAGGAATAGGGAGAACCAATGAGAGACTAGCTGTAGGTGTCTGCACGGGCAAATGTAACGCTCATTTCCCACCAGGAAGAGGAATTTACCAAAGGCTCAGCATGCCCTGCCCGAAACAGATTAGGGCCTGAAGCAATCCTGCGGTTTTGTGCCCAGTTCACAAGAAAGCGAGTTGAAGAAAGGAGCTCAGGGGCACTGTAATTCACAAACCTGCAGAGTTATAAATGACAGCTATCCTCCAAAAATATATTGAAGTAAGCCTGCGAAGGGGACTTGAAAGCGGGGCAGAATTTCAGGAAAACGATTGCAGGGGGTAGACTGGAATTGCCCTGAAAGCATAGGAAAAGAGGCAGAACGTCGACAATGATGCACTTGGCCAAAAAGGGCGTATGCGTTTTTTCCTGAATATATTCAGGAAAAAACGCATACGCCCTTTTTGGCCAACCAAGCAAGCCTGTAAAGGAAATCTGCACTACAATGAAGTCTCACTGCCCCCCGGGCAAGAGGGCCATCTGAAAAAAGTGTAAAATCCAGAAAGGTAGGACAGGATATGGAGAACAGGGAGCCTTGTTATGCTGATTGGCAGGATGTAAATTGCCAGCAGCCAGCCTGGAGAAGTGTATGGTGTTTCCTGAAACACATAAGAAACAAAGCAACACAGTCTATGGCACTTCCACTTATGGTCCTATAGCTTACGGAAATTAAAATCAAAAACAGACAGCCACCCCAATATTTGGGACGGCTGTGTTCACAAGAAGCTCGTCTACAGTAACAGGTAAATATCCCAGAAAGCAAAATATGGATAAAGAAGTTGTGGCACGTACGTACAATGCAATATCACTCAGCAATGAAATCTGTGTCATCAGGCCCGTAGCGGCATAGTGAGTGGATGCAGGTACGGTGATTCTACGTGAACTACGTCACACAGAAAAAGAAACATCATAAGATATCACTAATACACGGAATGTAAACTTGACTACACATGAACTGAATTACAAAACAGAACAGGGTCTCAAATTTAGAAAACCAACTAGTGCTTGCTTATGGGGAAAGGTGCGTTGGGGTGCTTCATAAAACCAGAGACTGAAATTAGCACAGAAAACTTTCCATAAGCCAAATATGTAATAGAGAAGACCTACTCCTTGCTTAACGAAATGGACCCAACACCACATATTCAACGCCTAGGAATATACCTGACTAGGAAGAATCTTAAAACCCATGGATATATATGTCTCCGTAAGAGAATCAAGCGTGTGTACAGCGGCATAAACGCAGCAGTGAAAATCCGATAAATCCCATTATCAAAATAAATTTCAAAAAAAAATCATAAAGACAGTGAAATAGAGAGCAATTCTTAAATAATTCACTCAGGGCATGTGATGCAACCGGGATTTAACACATCTACACCCAGAGCTGGTTGAGACATAAGGCTGGACACTTCAGGCTGATAGCATTGGTGAGTTTCGGTGAGCAAATGCAGACCCTTTGAAGTCATACTGCATGGTACCCATTCCATGGGTCCCAACTCTCCAGGTTCAAGGGATTCTTCCTCCAGCTAAAACATGCATGGGAAACCAAGAGTATCGTCCACCATGTGATTGGGAAATGATTTAAAATGCATCTCAGTTTTCGTATCCTGGTCCTCGGGTTCACCATTCCAGATGCTTTACTAACACTCTCCCCGCTTGGAGAGTCAGTGCCTTTAACCTCCTCTTTGGCACAGCTTGCAATTTCTGTGCAAAATGAACAGGAATAGGGAGAACCAATGAGAGACTAGCTGTAGGTGTCTGCACGGGCAAATGTAACGCTCATTGCCCACCAGGAAGAGGAATTAAACAAAGGCTCAGCGTGCCCTGCTGGAAACAGATTAGGGCCTGAAGCAATCCTGCGGTTTTGTGCCCAGCTCACAAGAAAGCGAGTTGAAGAAAGGAGCTCAGGGGCACTGTAATTCACAAACCTGCAGAGTTATAAATGACAGCTTTCCTCCAAAAATATATTGAAGTAAGCCTGCGAAGGGGACTTGAAAGCGGGGCAGAATTTCAGGAAAACGATTGCAGGGGGTAGACTGGAATTGCCCTGAAAGCATAGGAAAAGAGGCAGAACGTCGACAATGATGCACTTGGCCGAAAAGGGCATATGCGTTTTTTCCTGAATATATTCAGGAAAAAACGCCTACGCCCTTTTTGGCCAACCAAGCAAGCCTGTAAATGAAATCTGCACTACAATGAAGTCTCACTGCCCCCCTGGCAAAAGGGCCATCTGAAAAAAGTGTAAAATCCAGAAAGGTAGGACAGGATATGGAGAACAGGGAGCCTTGTTATGCTGATTGGCAGGATGTAAATTGCCAGCAGCCAGCCTGGAGAAGTGTATGGTGTTTCCTGAAACACATAAGAAACAAAGCAACACAGTCTATGGCACTTCCACTTATGGTCCTATAGCTTACGGAAATTAAAATCAAAAACAGACAGCCACCCCAATATTTGGGACGGCTGTGTTCACAAGAAGCTCGTCTACAGTAACAGGTAAATATCCCAGAAAGCAAAATATGGATAAAGAAGTTGTGGCACGTACGTACAATGCAATATCACTCAGCAATGAAATCTGTGTCATCAGGCCCGTAGCGGCATAGTGAGTGGATGCAGGTACGGTGATTCTACGTGAACTACGTCACACAGAAAAAGAAACATCATAAGATATCACTAATACACGGAATGTAAACTTGACTACACATGAACTGAATTACAAAACAGAACAGGGTCTCAAATTTAGAAAACCAACTAGTGCTTGCTTATGGGGAAAGGTGCGTTGGGGTGCTTCATAAAACCAGAGACTGAAATTAGCACAGATAACTTTCCATAAGCCAAATATGTAATAGACAAGACCTACTCCTTGCTCAACGAAATGGACCCAACACCACATATTCAACGCCTAGGAATATACCTGACTAGGAAGAATCTTAAAACCCATGGATATATATGTCTCCGTAAGAGAATCAAGGGTGTGTACAGCGGCCGAAAGGCAGCAGTGAAAATCCGATAAATCCCATTATCAAAATAAATTTCGAAAACAAAACACAAAGACAGTGAAATAGAGAGCAATTCTTAAATAATTCACTCAGGGCATGTGATGCAACCGGGATTGACCACATCTACACCCAGAGCTGGTTGAGACATAAGGCTGGACACTTCAGGCTGATAGCATTGGTGAGTTTAGGTGAGCAAATGCACACCCTTTGAAGTCATACTGTATGGTACCTATTCCATGGGTCCCAACTCTTCAGGTTCAAGGGATTCTTCCTCCAGCTAAAACATGCATGTGAAACCCACAGTATGGTCCACCGTGTTATGGGGAAATGATTTAAAATGCATCTCAGTTTTCGTATCCTGGTCCTCGGGTTCACCATTCCAGATGATTTACTAACAGTCTCCCTGCTTGGAGAGTCAGTGCCTTTAACCTCCTGTTTGGCACAGCTTGCAATTTCTGTGCAAGATGAACAGGAATAGGGAGAACCAATGAGAGACTAGCTGTAGGTGTCTGCACGGGCAAATGTAACGCTCATTTCCCACCAGGAAGAGGAATTTACCAAAGGCTCAGCATGCCCTGCCCGAAACAGATTAGGGCCTGAAGCAATCCTGCGGTTTTGTGCCCAGTTCACAAGAAAGCGAGTTGAAGAAAGGAGCTCAGGGGCACTGTAATTCACAAACCTGCAGAGTTATAAATGACAGCTATCCTCCAAAAATATATTGAAGTAAGCCTGCGAAGGGGACTTGAAAGCGGGGCAGAATTTCAGGAAAACGATTGCAGGGGGTAGACTGGAATTGCCCTGAAAGCATAGGAAAAGAGGCAGAACGTCGACAATGATGCACTTGGCCAAAAAGGGCGTATGCGTTTTTTCCTGAATATATTCAGGAAAAAACGCATACGCCCTTTTTGGCCAACCAAGCAAGCCTGTAAAGGAAATCTGCACTACAATGAAGTCTCACTGCCCCCCGGGCAAGAGGGCCATCTGAAAAAAGTGTAAAATCCAGAAAGGTAGGACAGGATATGGAGAACAGGGAGCCTTGTTATGCTGATTGGCAGGATGTAAATTGCCAGCAGCCAGCCTGGAGAAGTGTATGGTGTTTCCTGAAACACATAAGAAACAAAGCAACACAGTCTATGGCACTTCCACTTATGGTCCTATAGCTTACGGAAATTAAAATCAAAAACAGACAGCCACCCCAATATTTGGGACGGCTGTGTTCACAAGAAGCTCGTCTACAGTAACAGGTAAATATCCCAGAAAGCAAAATATGGATAAAGAAGTTGTGGCACGTACGTACAATGCAATATCACTCAGCAATGAAATCTGTGTCATCAGGCCCGTAGCGGCATAGTGAGTGGATGCAGGTACGGTGATTCTACGTGAACTACGTCACACAGAAAAAGAAACATCATAAGATATCACGAATACACGGAATGTAAACTTGACTACACATGAACTGAATTACAAAATAGAAAAGGGTCTCAAATTTAGAAAACCAACTAGTGCTTGCTTATGGGGAAAGGTGCCTTGGGGTGCTGCATAAAACCAGAGACTGAAATTAGCACAGATAACTTTCCATAAGCCCAATATGTAATAGACAAGACCTACTCCTTGCTCAACGAAATGGACCCAACACCACATATTCAACGCCTAGGAATATACCTGACTAGGAAGAATCTTAAAACCCATGGATATATATGTCTCCGTAAGAGAATCAAGGGTGTGTACAGCGGCCGAAAGGCAGCAGTGAAAATCCGATAAATCCCATTATCAATATAAATTTCGAAAACAAAACACAAAGACAGTGAAATAGAGAGCAATTCTTAAATAATTCACTCAGGGCATGTGATGCAACCGGGATTGACCACATCTACACCCAGAGCTGGTTGAGACATAAGGCTGGACACTTCAGGCTGATAGCATTGGTGAGTTTAGGTGAGCAAATGCACACCCTTTGAAGTCATACTGTATGGTACCTATTCCATGGGTCCCAACTCTTCAGGTTCAAGGGATTCTTCCTCCAGCTAAAACATGCATGTGAAACCCACAGTATGGTCCACCGTGTTATGGGGAAATGATTTAAAATGCATCTCAGTTTTCGTATCCTGGTCCTCGGGTTCACCATTCCAGATGATTTACTAACAGTCTCCCTGCTTGGAGAGTCAGTGCCTTTAACCTCCTGTTTGGCACAGCTTGCAATTTCTGTGCAAGATGAACAGGAATAGGGAGAACCAATGAGAGACTAGCTGTAGGTGTCTGCACGGGCAAATGTAACGCTCATTTCCCACCAGGAAGAGGAATTTACCAAAGGCTCAGCATGCCCTGCCCGAAACAGATTAGGGCCTGAAGCAATCCTGCGGTTTTGTGCCCAGTTCACAAGAAAGCGAGTTGAAGAAAGGAGCTCAGGGGCACTGTAATTCACAAACCTGCAGAGTTATAAATGACAGCTATCCTCCAAAAATATATTGAAGTAAGCCTGCGAAGGGGACTTGAAAGCGGGGCAGAATTTCAGGAAAACGATTGCAGGGGGTAGACTGGAATTGCCCTGAAAGCATAGGAAAAGAGGCAGAACGTCGACAATGATGCACTTGGCCAAAAAGGGCGTATGCGTTTTTTCCTGAATATATTCAGGAAAAAACGCATACGCCCTTTTTGGCCAACAAAGCAAGCCTGTAAAGGAAATCTGCACTACAATGAAGTCTCACTGCCCCCCGGGCAAGAGGGCCATCTGAAAAAAGTGTAAAATCCAGAAAGGTAGGACAAGATATGGAGAACAGGGAGCCTTGTTATGCTGATTGGCAGGATGTAAATTGCCAGCAGCCAGCCTGGAGAAGTGTATGGTGTTTCCTGAAACACATAAGAAACAAAGCAACACAGTCTATGGCACTTCCACTTATGGTCCTATAGCTTACGGAAATTAAAATCAAAAACAGACAGCCACCCCAATATTTGGGACGGCTGTGTTCACAAGAAGCTCGTCTACAGTAACAGGTAAATATCCCAGAAAGCAAAATATGGATAAAGAAGTTGTGGCACGTACGTACAATGCAATATCACTCAGCAATGAAATCTGTGTCATCAGGCCCGTAGCGGCATAGTGAGTGGATGCAGGTACGGTGATTCTACGTGAACTACGTCACACAGAAAAAGAAACATCATAAGATATCACGAATACACGGAATGTAAACTTGACTACACATGAACTGAATTACAAAATAGAAAAGGGTCTCAAATTTAGAAAACCAACTAGTGCTTGCTTATGGGGAAAGGTGCCTTGGGGTGCTGCATAAAACCAGAGACTGAAATTAGCACAGATAACTTTCCATAAGCCCAATATGTAATAGACAAGACCTACTCCTTGCTCAACGAAATGGACCCAACACCACATATTCAACGCCTAGGAATATACCTGACTAGGAAGAATCTTAAAACCCATGGATATATATGTCTCCGTAAGAGAATCAAGGGTGTGTACAGCGGCCGAAAGGCAGCAGTGAAAATCCGATAAATCCCATTATCAATATAAATTTCGAAAACAAAACACAAAGACAGTGAAATAGAGAGCAATTCTTAAATAATTCACTCAGGGCATGTGATGCAACCGGGATTGACCACATCTACACCCAGAGCTGGTTGAGACATAAGGCTGGACACTTCAGGCTGATAGCATTGGTGAGTTTAGGTGAGCAAATGCACACCCTTTGAAGTCATACTGTATGGTACCTATTCCATGGGTCCCAACTCTTCAGGTTCAAGGGATTCTTCCTCCAGCTAAAACATGCATGTGAAACCCACAGTATGGTCCACCGTGTTATGGGGAAATGATTTAAAATGCATCTCAGTTTTCGTATCCTGGTCCTCGGGTTCACCATTCCAGATGATTTACTAACAGTCTCCCTGCTTGGAGAGTCAGTGCCTTTAACCTCCTGTTTGGCACAGCTTGCAATTTCTGTGCAAGATGAACAGGAATAGGGAGAACCAATGAGAGACTAGCTGTAGGTGTCTGCACGGGCAAATGTAACGCTCATTTCCCACCAGGAAGAGGAATTTACCAAAGGCTCAGCATGCCCTGCCCGAAACAGATTAGGGCCTGAAGCAATCCTGCGGTTTTGTGCCCAGTTCACAAGAAAGCGAGTTGAAGAAAGGAGCTCAGGGGCACTGTAATTCACAAACCTGCAGAGTTATAAATGACAGCTATCCTCCAAAAATATATTGAAGTAAGCCTGCGAAGGGGACTTGAAAGCGGGGCAGAATTTCAGGAAAACGATTGCAGGGGGTAGACTGGAATTGCCCTGAAAGCATAGGAAAAGAGGCAGAACGTCGACAATGATGCACTTGGCCAAAAAGGGCGTATGCGTTTTTTCCTGAATATATTCAGGAAAAAACGCATACGCCCTTTTTGGCCAACCAAGCAAGCCTGTAAATGAAATCTGCACTACAATGAAGTCTCACTGCCCCCCTTGCAAGAGGGCCATCTGAAAAAAGTGTAAAATCCAGAAAGGTAGGACAGGATATGGAGAACAGGGAGCCTTGTTATGCTGATTGGCAGGATGTAAATTGCCAGCAGCCAGCCTGGAGAAGTGTATGGTGTTTCCTGAAACACATAAGAAACAAAGCAACACAGTCTATGGCACTTCCACTTATGGTCCTATAGCTTACGGAAATTAAAATCAAAAACAGACAGCAACCCCAATATTTGGGACGGCTGTGTTCACAAGAAGCTCATCTACAGTAACAGGTAAATATCCCAGAAAGCAAAATATGGATAAAGAAGTTGTGGCACGTACGTACAATGCAATATCACTCAGCAATGAAATCTGTGTCATCAGGCCCGTAGCGGCATAGTGAGTGGATGCAGGTACGGTGATTCTACGTGAACTACGTCACACAGAAAAAGAAACATCATAAGATATCACTAATACACGGAATGTAAACTTGACTACACATGAACTGAATTACAAAACAGAACAGGGTCTCAAATTTAGAAAACCAACTAGTGCTAGCTTATGGGGAAAGGTGCGTTGGGGTGCTTCATAAAACCAGAGACTGAAATTAGCACAGATAACTTTCCATAAGCCAAATATGTAATAGACAAGCCCTACTCCTTGCTCAAGGAAATGGACCCAACACCACATATTCAACGCCTAGGAATATTCCTGAATAGGAAGAATCTTAAAACCCATGGATATATATGTCTCCGTAAGAGAATCAAGTGTGTGTAGAGTGGCATAAACGCAGCAGTGAAAATCCGATAAATCCCATTATCAAAATAAATTTCAAAAAAAAATCATAAAGACAGTGAAATAGAGAGCAATTCTTAAATAATTCATTCAGGGCATGTGATGCAACCGGGATTTAACACATCTACACCCAGAGCTGGTTGAGACATAAGGCTGGACACTTCAGGCTGATAGCATTGGTGAGTTTCGGTGAGCAAATGCAGACCCTTTGAAGTCATACTGCATGGTACCCATTCCATGGGTCCCAACTCTCCAGGTTCAAGGGATTCTTCCTCCAGCTAAAACATGCATGGGAAACCAAGAGTATCGTCCACCATGTGATTGGGAAATGATTTAAAATGCATCTCAGTTTTCGTATCCTGGTCCTCGGGTTCACCATTCCAGATGCTTTACTAACACTCTCCCCTCTTGGAGAGTCAGTGCCTTTAACCTCCTCTTTGGCACAGCTTGCAATTTCTGTGCAAAATGAACAGGAAAAGGGAGAACCAATGAGAGACTAGCTGTAGGTGTCTGCACGGGCAAATGTAACGCTCATTGCCCACCAGGAAGAGGAATTAAACAAAGGCTCAGTGTGCCCTGCTGGAAACAGATTAGGGCCTGAAGCAATCCTGCGGTTTTATGCCCAGCTCACAAGAAAGCGAGTTGAAGAAAGGAGCTCAGGGGCACTGTAATTCACAAACCTGCAGAGTTATAAATGACAGCTTTCCTCCAAAAATATATTGAAGTAAGCCTGCGAAGGGGACTTGAAAGCGGGGCAGAATTTCAGGAAAACGATTGCAGGGGGTAGACTGGAATTGCCCTGAAAGCATAGGAAAAGAGGCAGAACGTCGACAATGATGCACTTGGCCAAAAAGGGCGTATGCGTTTTTTCCTGAATATATTCAGGAAAAAACGCATACGCCCTTTTTGGCCAACCAAGCAAGCCTGTAAATGAAATCTGCACTACAATGAAGTCTCACTGCCCCCCTGGCAAAAGGGCCATCTGAAAAAAGTGTAAAATCCAGAAAGGTAGGACAGGATATGGAGAACAGGGAGCCTTGTTATGCTGATTGGCAGGATGTAAATTGCCAGCAGCCACCCTGGAGAAGTGTATGGTGTTTCCTGAAACACGAAAGAAACAAAGCAACACAGCCTATGGCACTTCCACTTATGGTCCTATAGCTTACGGAAATTAAAATCAAAAACAGACAGCCACCCCAATATTTGAGACGGCTGTGTTCACAAGAAGCTCGTCTACAGTATCAGGTAAATATCCCAGAAAGCAAAAAATGGATAAAGAACTTGTGGCACGTACGTACAATGCAATATCACTCAGCAATGAAATCTGTGTCATCAGGCCCATAGCGGCATAGTGAGTGGATGCAGGTACGGTGATTCTACGTGAACTACGTCACACAGAAAAAGAAACATCATAAGATATCACGAATACACGGAATGTAAACTTGACTACACATGAACTGAATTACAAAATAGAAAAGGGTCTCAAATTTAGAAAACCAACTAGTGCTTGCTTATGGGGAAAGGTGCCTTGGGGTGCTGCATAAAACCAGAGACTGAAATTAGCACAGATAACTTTCCATAAGCCCAATATGTAATAGACAAGACCTACTCCTTGCTCAACGAATGGACCCAACACCACATATTCAACGCCTAGGAATATACCTGACTAGGAAGAATCTTAAAACCCATGGATATATATGTCTCCGTAAGAGAATCAAGGGTGTGTACAGCGGCCGAAAGGCAGCAGTGAAAATCCGATAAATCCCATTATCAAAATAAATTTCGAAAACAAAACACAAAGACAGTGAAATAGAGAGCAATTCTTAAATAATTCACTCAGGGCATGTGATGCAACCGGGATTGACCACATCTACACCCAGAGCTGGTTGAGACATAAGGCTGGACACTTCAGGCTGATGGCATTGGTGAGTTTAGGTGAGCAAATGCACACCCTTTGAAGTCATACTGTATGGTACCTATTCCATGGATCCCAACTCTTCAGGTTCAAGGGATTCTTCCTCCAGCTAAAACATGCATGTGAAACCCACAGTATGGTCCACCGTGTTATGGGGAAATGATTTAAAATGCATCTCAGTTTTCGTATCCTGGTCCTCGGGTTCACCATTCCAGATGATTTACTAACAGTCTCCCAGCTTGGAGAGTCAGTGCCTTTAACCTCCTGTTTGGCACAGCTTGCAATTTCTGTGCAAGATGAACAGGAATAGGGAGAACCAATGAGAGACTAGCTGTAGGTGTCTGCACGGGCAAATGTAACGCTCATTTCCCACCAGGAAGAGGAATTTACCAAAGGCTCAGCATGCCCTGCCCGAAACAGATTAGGGCCTGAAGCAATCCTGCGGTTTTGTGCCCAGTTCACAAGAAAGCGAGTTGAAGAAAGGAGCTCAGGGGCACTGTAATTCACAAACCTGCAGAGTTATAAATGACAGCTATCCTCCAAAAATATATTGAAGTAAGCCTGCGAAGGGGACTTGAAAGCGGGGCAGAATTTCAGGAAAACGATTGCAGGGGGTAGACTGGAATTGCCCTGAAAGCATAGGAAAAGAGGCAGAACGTCGACAATGATGCACTTGGCCAAAAAGGGCGTATGCGTTTTTTCCTGAATATATTCAGGAAAAAACGCATACGCCCTTTTTGGCCAACCAAGCAAGCCTGTAAAGGAAATCTGCACTACAATGAAGTCTCACTGCCCCCCGGGCAAGAGGGCCATCTGAAAAAAGTGTAAAATCCAGAAAGGTAGGACAGGATATGGAGAACAGGGAGCCTTGTTATGCTGATTGGCAGGATGTAAATTGCCAGCAGCCAGCCTGGAGAAGTGTATGGTGTTTCCTGAAACACATAAGAAACAAAGCAACACAGTCTATGGCACTTCCACTTATGGTCCTATAGCTTACGGAAATTAAAATCAAAAACAGACAGCCACCCCAATATTTGGGACGGCTGTGTTCACAAGAAGCTCGTCTACAGTAACAGGTAAATATCCCAGAAAGCAAAATATGGATAAAGAAGTTGTGGCACGTACGTACAATGCAATATCACTCAGCAATGAAATCTGTGTCATCAGGCCCGTAGCGGCATAGTGAGTGGATGCAGGTACGGTGATTCTACGTGAACTACGTCACACAGAAAAAGAAACATCATAAGATATCACTAATACACGGAATGTAAACTTGACTACACATGAACTGAATTACAAAACAGAACAGGGTCTCAAATTTAGAAAACCAACTAGTGCTTGCTTATGGGGAAAGGTGCGTTGGGGTGCTTCATAAAACCAGAGACTGAAATTAGCACAGATATCTTTCCATAAGCCAAATATGTAATAGAGAAGACCTACTCCTTGCTTAACGAAATGGACCCAACACCACATATTCAACGCCTAGGAATATACCTGACTAGGAAGAATCTTAAAACCCATGGATATATATGTCTCCGTAAGAGAATCAAGCGTGTGTACAGCGGCATAAACGCAGCAGTGAAAATCCGATAAATCCCATTATCAAAATAAATTTCAAAAAAAAATCATAAAGACAGTGAAATAGAGAGCAATTCTTAAATAATTCACTTAGGGCATGTGATGCAACCGGGATTTAACACATCTACACCCAGAGCTGGTTGAGACATAAGGCTGGACACTTCAGGCTGATAGCATTGGTGAGTTTCGGTGAGCAAATGCAGACCCTTTGAAGTCATACTGCATGGTACCCATTCCATGGGTCCCAACTCTACAGGTTCAAGGGATTCTTCCTCCAGCTGAAACATGCATGGGAAACCAAGAGTATCGTCCACCATGTGATTGGGAAATGATTTAAAATGCATCTCAGTTTTCGTATCCTGGTCCTCGGGTTCACCATTCCAGATGCTTTACTAACACTCTCCCCGCTTGGAGAGTCAGTGCCTTTAACCTCCTCTTTGGCACAGCTTGCAATTTCTGTGCAAAATGAACAGGAATAGGGAGAACCAATGAGAGACTAGCTGTAGGTGTCTGCACGGGCAAATGTAACGCTCATTGCCCACCAGGAAGAGGAATTAAACAAAGGCTCAGTGTGCCCTGCTGGAAACAGATTAGGGCCTGAAGCAATCCTGCGGTTTTGTGCCCAGCTCACAAGAAAGCGAGTTGAAGAAAGGAGCTCAGGGGCACTGTAATTCACAAACCTGCAGAGTTATAAATGACAGCTTTCCTCCAAAAATATATTGAAGTAAGCCTGCGAAGGGGACTTGAAAGCGGGGCAGAATTTCAGGAAAACGATTGCAGGGGGTAGACTGGAATTGCCCTGAAAGCATAGGAAAAGAGGCAGAACGTCGACAATGATGCACTTGGCCAAAAAGGGCGTATGCGTTTTTTCCTGAATATATTCAGGAAAAAACGCATACGCCCTTTTTGGCCAACCAAGCAAGCCTGTAAATGAAATCTGCACTACAATGAAGTCTCACTGCCCCCCTGGCAAAAGGGCCATCTGAAAAAAGTGTAAAATCCAGAAAGGTAGGACAGGATATGGAGAACAGGGAGCCTTGTTATGCTGATTGGCAGGATGTAAATTGCCAGCAGCCACCCTGGAGAAGTGTATGGTGTTTCCTGAAACACGAAAGAAACAAAGCAACACAGCCTATGGCACTTCCACTTATGGTCCTATAGCTTACGGAAATTAAAATCAAAAACAGACAGCCACCCCAATATTTGAGACGGCTGTGTTCACAAGAAGCTCGTCTACAGTAACAGGTAAATATCCCAGAAAGCAAAAAATGGATAAAGAACTTGTGGCACGTACGTACAATTCAATATCACTCAGCAATGAAATCTGTGTCATCAGGCCCATAGCGGCATAGTGAGTGGATGCAGGTACGGTGATTCTACGTGAACTACGTCACACAGAAAAAGAAACATCATAAGATATCACGAATACACGGAATGTAAACTTGACTACACATGAACTGAATTACAAAACAGAACAGGGTCTCAAATTTAGAAAACCAACTAGTGCTTGCTTATGGGGAAAGGTGCCTTGGGGTGCTGCATAAAACCAGAGACTGAAATTAGCACAGATAACTTTCCATAAGCCAAATATGTAATAGACAAGACCTACTCCTTGCTCAAGGAAATGGACCCAACACCACATATTCAACGCCTAGGAATATTCCTGAATAGGAAGAATCTTAAAACCCATGGATATATATGTCTCCGTAAGAGAATCAAGGGTGTGTACAGCGGCCGAAAGGCAGCAGTGAAAATCCGATAAATCCCATTATCAAAATAAATTTCGAAAACAAAACACAAAGACAGTGAAATAGAGAGCAATTCTTAAATAATTCACTCAGGGCATGTGATGCAACCGGGATTGACCACATCTACACCCAGAGCTGGTTGAGACATAAGGCTGGACACTTCAGGCTGATAGCATTGGTGAATTTAGGTGAGCAAATGCACACCCTTTGAAGTCATACTGTATGGTACCTATTCCATGGGTCCCAACTCTTCAGGTTCAAGGGATTCTTCCTCCAGCTAAAACATGCATGTGAAACCCACAGTATGGTCCACCGTGTTATGGGGAAATGATTTACAATGCATCTCAGTTTTCGTATCCTGGTCCTCGGGTTCACCATTCCAGATGATTTACTAACAGTCTCCCTGCTTGGAGAGTCAGTGCCTTTAACCTCCTGTTTGGCACAGCTTGCAATTTCTGTGCAAGATGAACAGGAATAGGGAGAACCAATGAGAGACTAGCTGTAGGTGTCTGCACGGGCAAATGTAACGCTCATTTCCCACCAGGAAGAGGAATTTACCAAAGGCTCAGCATGCCCTGCCCGAAACAGATTAGGGCCTGAAGCAATCCTGCGGTTTTGTGCCCAGTTCACAAGAAAGCGAGTTGAAGAAAGGAGCTCAGGGGCACTGTAATTCACAAACCTGCAGAGTTATAAATGACAGCTATCCTCCAAAAATATATTGAAGTAAGCCTGCGAAGGGGACTTGAAAGCGGGGCAGAATTTCAGGAAAACGATTGCAGGGGGTAGACTGGAATTGCCCTGAAAGCATAGGAAAAGAGGCAGAACGTCGACAATGATGCACTTGGCCAAAAAGGGCGTATGCGTTTTTTCCTGAATATATTCAGGAAAAAACGCATACGCCCTTTTTGGCCAACCAAGCAAGCCTGTAAAGGAAATCTGCACTACAATGAAGTCTCACTGCCCCCCGGGCAAGAGGGCCATCTGAAAAAAGTGTAAAATCCAGAAAGGTAGGACAGGATATGGAGAACAGGGAGCCTTGTTATGCTGATTGGCAGGATGTAAATTGCCAGCAGCCAGCCTGGAGAAGTGTATGGTGTTTCCTGAAACACATAAGAAACAAAGCAACACAGTCTATGGCACTTCCACTTATGGTCCTATAGCTTACGGAAATTAAAATCAAAAACAGACAGCCACCCCAATATTTGGGACGGCTGTGTTCACAAGAAGCTCGTCTACAGTAACAGGTAAATATCCCAGAAAGCAAAATATGGATAAAGAAGTTGTGGCACGTACGTACAATGCAATATCACTCAGCAATGAAATCTGTGTCATCAGGCCCGTAGCGGCATAGTGAGTGGATGCAGGTACGGTGATTCTACGTGAACTACGTCACACAGAAAAAGAAACATCATAAGATATCACTAATACACGGAATGTAAACTTGACTACACATGAACTGAATTACAAAACAGAACAGGGTCTCAAATTTAGAAAACCAACTAGTGCTTGCTTATGGGGAAAGGTGCGTTGGGGTGCTTCATAAAACCAGAGACTGAAATTAGCACAGAAAACTTTCCATAAGCCAAATATGTAATAGAGAAGACCTACTCCTTGCTTAACGAAATGGACCCAACACCACATATTCAACGCCTAGGAATATACCTGACTAGGAAGAATCTTAAAACCCATGGATATATATGTCTCCGTAAGAGAATCAAGCGTGTGTACAGCGGCATAAACGCAGCAGTGAAAATCCGATAAATCCCATTATCAAAATAAATTTCAAAAAAAAATCATAAAGACAGTGAAATAGAGAGCAATTCTTAAATAATTCACTCAGGGCATGTGATGCAACCGGGATTTAACACATCTACACCCAGAGCTGGTTGAGACATAAGGCTGGACACTTCAGGCTGATAGCATTGGTGAGTTTCGGTGAGCAAATGCAGACCCTTTGAAGTCATACTGCATGGTACCCATTCCATGGGTCCCAACTCTCCAGGTTCAAGGGATTCTTCCTCCAGCTAAAACATGCATGGGAAACCAAGAGTATCGTCCACCATGTGATTGGGAAATGATTTAAAATGCATCTCAGTTTTCGTATCCTGGTCCTCGGGTTCACCATTCCAGATGCTTTACTAACACTCTCCCCGCTTGGAGAGTCAGTGCCTTTAACCTCCTCTTTGGCACAGCTTGCAATTTCTGTGCAAAATGAACAGGAATAGGGAGAACCAATGAGAGACTAGCTGTAGGTGTCTGCACGGGCAAATGTAACGCTCATTGCCCACCAGGAAGAGGAATTAAACAAAGGCTCAGCGTGCCCTGCTGGAAACAGATTAGGGCCTGAAGCAATCCTGCGGTTTTGTGCCCAGCTCACAAGAAAGCGAGTTGAAGAAAGGAGCTCAGGGGCACTGTAATTCACAAACCTGCAGAGTTATAAATGACAGCTTTCCTCCAAAAATATATTGAAGTAAGCCTGCGAAGGGGACTTGAAAGCGGGGCAGAATTTCAGGAAAACGATTGCAGGGGGTAGACTGGAATTGCCCTGAAAGCATAGGAAAAGAGGCAGAAAGTCGACAATGATGCACTTGGCCAAAAAGGGCGTATGCGTTTTTTCCTGAATATATTCAGGAAAAAACGCATACGCCCTTTTTGGCCAACCAAGCAAGCCTGTAAAGGAAATCTGCACTACAATGAAGTCTCACTGCCCCCCGGGCAAGAGGGCCATCTGAAAAAAGTGTAAAATCCAGAAAGGTAGGACAGGATATGGAGAACAGGGAGCCTTGTTATGCTGATTGGCAGGATGTAAATTGCCAGCAGCCAGCCTGGAGAAGTGTATGGTGTTTCCTGAAACACATAAGAAACAAAGCAACACAGTCTATGGCACTTCCACTTATGGTCCTATAGCTTACGGAAATTAAAATCAAAAACAGACAGCCACCCCAATATTTGGGACGGCTGTGTTCACAAGAAGCTCGTCTACAGTAACAGGTAAATATCCCAGAAAGCAAAATATGGATAAAGAAGTTGTGGCACGTACGTACAATGCAATATCACTCAGCAATGAAATCTGTGTCATCAGGCCCGTAGCGGCATAGTGAGTGGATGCAGGTACGGTGATTCTACGTGAACTACGTCACACAGAAAAAGAAACATCATAAGATATCACTAATACACGGAATGTAAACTTGACTACACATGAACTGAATTACAAAACAGAACAGGGTCTCAAATTTAGAAAACCAACTAGTGCTTGCTTATGGGGAAAGGTGCGTTGGGGTGCTTCATAAAACCAGAGACTGAAATTAGCACAGATAACTTTCCATAAGCCAAATATGTAATAGAGAAGACCTACTCCTTGCTTAACGAAATGGACCCAACACCACATATTCAACGCCTAGGAATATACCTGACTAGGAAGAATCTTAAAACCCATGGATATATATGTCTCCGTAAGAGAATCAAGCGTGTGTACAGCGGCATAAACGCAGCAGTGAAAATCCGATAAATCCCATTATCAAAATAAATTTCAAAAAAAAATCATAAAGACAGTGAAATAGAGAGCAATTCTTAAATAATTCACTCAGGGCATGTGATGCAACCGGGATTTAACACATCTACACCCAGAGCTGGTTGAGACATAAGGCTGGACACTTCAGGCTGATAGCATTGGTGAGTTTCGGTGAGCAAATGCAGACCCTTTGAAGTCATACTGCATGGTACCCATTCCATGGGTCCCAACTCTCCAGGTTCAAGGGATTCTTCCTCCAGCTAAAACATGCATGGGAAACCAAGAGTATCGTCCACCATGTGATTGGGAAATGATTTAAAATGCATCTCAGTTTTCGTATCCTGGTCCTCGGGTTCACCATTCCAGATGCTTTACTAACACTCTCCCCGCTTGGAGAGTCAGTGCCTTTAACCTCCTCTTTGGCACAGCTTGCAATTTCTGTGCAAAATGAACAGGAATAGGGAGAACCAATGAGAGACTAGCTGTAGGTGTCTGCACGGGCAAATGTAACGCTCATTGCCCACCAGGAAGAGGAATTAAACAAAGGCTCAGCGTGCCCTGCTGGAAACAGATTAGGGCCTGAAGCAATCCTGCGGTTTTGTGCCCAGCTCACAAGAAAGCGAGTTGAAGAAAGGAGCTCAGGGGCACTGTAATTCACAAACCTGCAGAGTTATAAATGACAGCTTTCCTCCAAAAATATATTGAAGTAAGCCTGCGAAGGGGACTTGAAAGCGGGGCAGAATTTCAGGAAAACGATTGCAGGGGGTAGACTGGAATTGCCCTGAAAGCATAGGAAAAGAGGCAGAACGTCGACAATGATGCACTTGGCCAAAAAGGGCGTATGCGTTTTTTCCTGAATATATTCAGGAAAAAACGCATACGCCCTTTTTGGCCAACCAAGCAAGCCTGTAAATGAAATCTGCACTACAATGAAGTCTCACTGCCCCCCTGGCAAAAGGGCCATCTGAAAAAAGTGTAAAATCCAGAAAGGTAGGACAGGATATGGAGAACAGGGAGCCTTGTTATGCTGATTGGCAGGATGTAAATTGCCAGCAGCCACCCTGGAGAAGTGTATGGTGTTTCCTGAAACACGAAAGAAACAAAGCAACACAGCCTATGGCACTTCCACTTATGGTCCTATAGCTTACGGAAATTAAAATCAAAAACAGACAGCCACCCCAATATTTGAGACGGCTGTGTTCACAAGAAGCTCGTCTACAGTAACAGGTAAATATCCCAGAAAGCAAAAAATGGATAAAGAACTTGTGGCACGTACGTACAATTCAATATCACTCAGCAATGAAATCTGTGTCATCAGGCCCATAGCGGCATATTGAGTGGATGCAGGTACGGTGATTCTACGTGAACTACGTCACACAGAAAAAGAAACATCATAAGATATCACGAATACACGGAATGTAAACTTGACTACACATGAACTGAATTACAAAACAGAACAGGGTCTCAAATTTAGAAAACCAACTAGTGCTTGCTTATGGGGAAAGGTGCCTTGGGGTGCTGCATAAAACCAGAGACTGAAATTAGCACAGATAAGTTTCCATAAGCCCAATATGTAATAGACAAGACCTACTCCTTGCTCAACGAAATGGACCCAACACCACATATTCAACGCCTAGGAATATACCTGACTAGGAAGAATCTTAAAACCCATGGACATATATGTCTCCGTAAGAGAATCAAGGGTGTGTACAGCGGCCGAAAGGCAGCAGTGAAAATCCGATAAATCCCATTATCAAAATAAATTTCGAAAACAAAACACAAAGACAGTGAAATAGAGAGCAATTCTTAAATAATTCACTCAGGGCATGTGATGCAACCGGGATTGACCACATCTACACCCAGAGCTGGTTGAGACATAAGGCTGGACACTTCAGGCTGATAGCATTGGTGAGTTTAGGTGAGCAAATGCACACCCTTTGAAGTCATACTGTATGGTACCTATTCCATGGGTCCCAACTCTTCAGGTTCAAGGGATTCTTCCTCCAGCTAAAACATGCATGTGAAACCCACAGTATGGTCCACCGTGTTATGGGGAAATGATTTACAATGCATCTCAGTTTTCGTATCCTGGTCCTCGGGTTCACCATTCCAGATGATTTACTAACAGTCTCCCTGCTTGGAGAGTCAGTGCCTTTAACCTCCTGTTTGGCACAGCTTGCAATTTCTGTGCAAGATGAACAGGAATAGGGAGAACCAATGAGAGACTAGCTGTAGGTGTCTGCACGGGCAAATGTAACGCTCATTTCCCACCAGGAAGAGGAATTTACCAAAGGCTCAGCATGCCCTGCCCGAAACAGATTAGGGCCTGAAGCAATCCTGCGGTTTTGTGCCCAGTTCACAAGAAAGCGAGTTGAAGAAAGGAGCTCAGGGGCACTGTAATTCACAAACCTGCAGAGTTATAAATGACAGCTATCCTCCAAAAATATATTGAAGTAAGCCTGCGAAGGGGACTTGAAAGCGGGGCAGAATTTCAGGAAAACGATTGCAGGGGGTAGACTGGAATTGCCCTGAAAGCATAGGAAAAGAGGCAGAACGTCGACAATGATGCACTTGGCCAAAAAGGGCGTATGCGTTTTTTCCTGAATATATTCAGGAAAAAACGCATACGCCCTTTTTGGCCAACCAAGCAAGCCTGTAAAGGAAATCTGCACTACAATGAAGTCTCACTGCCCCCCGGGCAAGAGGGCCATCTGAAAAAAGTGTAAAATCCAGAAAGGTAGGACAGGATATGGAGAACAGGGAGCCTTGTTATGCTGATTGGCAGGATGTAAATTGCCAGCAGCCAGCCTGGAGAAGTGTATGGTGTTTCCTGAAACACATAAGAAACAAAGCAACACAGTCTATGGCACTTCCACTTATGGTCCTATAGCTTACGGAAATTAAAATCAAAAACAGACAGCCACCCCAATATTTGGGACGGCTGTGTTCACAAGAAGCTCGTCTACAGTAACAGGTAAATATCCCAGAAAGCAAAATATGGATAAAGAAGTTGTGGCACGTACGTACAATGCAATATCACTCAGCAATGAAATCTGTGTCATCAGGCCCGTAGCGGCATAGTGAGTGGATGCAGGTACGGTGATTCTACGTGAACTACGTCACACAGAAAAAGAAACATCATAAGATATCACTAATACACGGAATGTAAACTTGACTACACATGAACTGAATTACAAAACAGAACAGGGTCTCAAATTTAGAAAACCAACTAGTGCTTGCTTATGGGGAAAGGTGCGTTGGGGTGCTTCATAAAACCAGAGACTGAAATTAGCACAGATAACTTTCCATAAGCCAAATATGTAATAGACAAGACCTACTCCTTGCTCAACGAAATGGACCCAACACCACATATTCAACGCCTAGGAATATACCTGACTAGGAAGAATCTTAAAACCCATGGATATATATGTCTCCGTAAGAGAATCAAGCGTGTGTACAGCGGCATAAACGCAGCAGTGAAAATCCGATAAATCCCATTATCAAAATAAATTTCAAAAAAAAATCATAAAGACAGTGAAATAGAGAGCAATTCTTAAATAATTCACTCAGGGCATGTGATGCAACCGGGATTTAACACATCTACACCCAGAGCTGGTTGAGACATAAGGCTGGACACTTCAGGCTGATAGCATTGGTGAGTTTCGGTGAGCAAATGCAGACCCTTTGAAGTCATACTGCATGGTACCCATTCCATGGGTCCCAACTCTCCAGGTTCAAGGGATTCTTCCTCCAGCTAAAACATGCATGGGAAACCAAGAGTATCGTCCACCATGTGATTGGGAAATGATTTAAAATGCATCTCAGTTTTCGTATCCTGGTCCTCGGGTTCACCATTCCAGATGCTTTACTAACACTCTCCCCGCTTGGAGAGTCAGTGCCTTTAACCTCCTCTTTGGCACAGCTTGCAATTTCTGTGCAAAATGAACAGGAATAGGGAGAACCAATGAGAGACTAGCTGTAGGTGTCTGCACGGGCAAATGTAACGCTCATTGCCCACCAGGAAGAGGAATTAACCAAAGGCTCAGCGTGACCTGCCCGAAACAGATTAGGGCCTGAAGCAATCCTGCGGTTTTGTGCCCAGCTCACAAGAAAGCGAGTTGAAGAAAGGAGCTCAGGGGCACTGTAATTCACAAACCTGCAGAGTTATAAATGACAGCTATCCTCCAAAAATATATTGAAGTAAGCCTGCGAAGGGGAGTTGAAAGCGGGGCAGAATTTCAGGAAAACGATTGCAGGGGGTAGACTGGAATTGCCCTGAAAGCATAGGAAAAAGGCAGAACGTCGACAATGATGCACTTGGCCAAAAAGGGCGTATGCGTTTTTTCCTGAATATATTCAGGAAAAAACGCATACGCCCTTTATGGCCAACCAAGCAAGCCTGTAAATGAAATCTGCACTAAAATGAAGTCTCACTGCCCCGCTGGCAAAAGGGCCATCTGAAAAAAGTGTAAAATCCAGAAAGGTAGGACAGGATATGGAGAACAGGGAGCCTTGTTATGCTGATTGGCAGGATGTAAATTGCCAGCAGCCACCCTGGAGAAGTGTATGGTGTTTCCTGAAACACGAAAGAAACAAAGCAACACAGCCTATGGCACTTCCACTTATGGTCCTATAGCTTACGGAAATTAAAATCAAAAACAGACAGCCACCCCAATATTTGAGACGGCTGTGTTCACAAGAAGCTCGTCTACAGTATCAGGTAAATATTCCAGAAAGCAAAAAATGGATAAAGAACTTGTGGCACGTACGTACAATGCAATATCACTCAGCAATGAAATCTGTGTCATCAGGCCCATAGCGGCATAGTGAGTGGATGCAGGTACGGTGATTCTACGTGAACTACGTCACACAGAAAAAGAAACATCATAAGATATCACGAATACACGGAATGTAAACTTGACTACACATGAACTGAATTACAAAATAGAAAAGGGTCTCAAATTTAGAAAACCAACTAGTGCTTGCTTATGGGGAAAGGTGCCTTGGGGTGCTGCATAAAACCAGAGACTGAAATTAGCACAGATAACTTTTCATAAGCCCAATATGTAATAGACAAGACCTACTCCTTGCTCAACGAAATGGACCCAACACCACATATTCAACGCCTAGGAATATACCTGACTAGGAAGAATCTTAAAACCCATGGATATATATGTCTCCATAAGAGAATCAAGGGTGTGTACAGCGGCCGAAAGGCAGCAGTGAAAATCCGATAAATCCCATTATCAAAATTAATTTCGAAAACAAAACACAAAGACAGTGAAATAGAGAGCAATTCTTAAATAATTCACTCAGGGCATGTGATGCAACCGGGATTGACCACATCTACACCCAGAGCTGGTTGAGACATAAGGCTGGACACTTCAGGCTGATAGCATTGGTGAGTTTAGGTGAGCAAATGCACACCCTTTGAAGTCATACTGTATGGTACCTATTCCATGGGTCCCAACTCTTCAGGTTCAAGGGATTCTTCCTCCAGCTAAAACATGCATGTGAAACCCACAGTATGGTCCACCGTGTTATGGGGAAATGATTTAAAATGCATCTCAGTTTTCGTATCCTGGTCCTCGGGTTCACCATTCCAGATGATTTACTAACAGTCTCCCTGCTTGGAGAGTCAGTGCCTTTAACCTCCTGTTTGGCACAGCTTGCAATTTCTGTGCAAGATGAACAGGAATAGGGAGAACCAATGAGAGACTAGCTGTAGGTGTCTGCACGGGCAAATATAACGCTCATTTCCCACCAGGAAGAGGAATTTACCAAAGGCTCAGCATGCCCTGCCCGAAACAGATTAGGGCCTGAAGCAATCCTGCGGTTTTGTGCCCAGTTCACAAGAAAGCGAGTTGAAGAAAGGAGCTCAGGGGCACTGTAATTCACAAACCTGCAGAGTTATAAATGACAGCTATCCTCCAAAAATATATTGAAGTAAGCCTGCGAAGGGGACTTGAAAGCGGGGCAGAATTTCAGGAAAACGATTGCAGGGGGTAGACTGGAATTGCCCTGAAAGCATAGGAAAAGAGGCAGAACGTCGACAATGATGCACTTGGCCAAAAAGGGCGTATGCGTTTTTTCCTGAATATATTCAGGATAAAACGCATACGCACTTTTTGGCCAACCAAGCAAGCCTGTAAAGGAAATCTGCACTACAATGAAGTCTCACTGCCCCCTGGGCAAGAGGGCCATCTGAAAAAAGTGTAAAATCCAGAAAGGTAGGACAGGATATGGAGAACAGGGAGCCTTGTTATGCTGATTGGCAGGATGTAAATTGCCAGCAGCCAGCCTGGAGAAGTGTATGGTGTTTCCTGAAACACATAAGAAACAAAGCAACACAGTCTATGGCACTTCCACTTATGGTCCTATAGCTTACGGAAATTAAAATCAAAAACAGACAGCCACCCCAATATTTGGGACGGCTGTGTTCACAAGAAGCTCGTCTACAGTAACAGGTAAATATCCCAGAAAGCAAAATATGGATAAAGAAGTTGTGGCACGTACGTACAATGCAATATCACTCAGCAATGAAATCTGTGTCATCAGGCCCGTAGCGGCATAGTGAGTGGATGCAGGTACGGTGATTCTACGTGAACTACGTCACACAGAAAAAGAAACATCATAAGATATCACTAATACACGGAATGTAAACTTGACTACACATGAACTGAATTACAAAACAGAACAGGGTCTCAAATTTAGAAAACCAACTAGTGCTTGCTTATGGGGAAAGGTGCGTTGGGGTGCTTCATAAAACCAGAGACTGAAATTAGCACAGATAACTTTCCATAAGCCAAATATGTAATAGAGAAGACCTACTCCTTGCTTAACGAAATGGACCCAACACCACATATTCAACGCCTAGGAATATACCTGACTAGGAAGAATCTTAAAACCCATGGATATATATGTCTCCGTAAGAGAATCAAGCGTGTGTACAGCGGCATAAACGCAGCAGTGAAAATCCGATAAATCCCATTATCAAAATAAATTTCAAAAAAAAATCATAAAGACAGTGAAATAGAGAGCAATTCTTAAATAATTCACTCAGGGCATGTGATGCAACCGGGATTTAACACATCTACACCCAGAGCTGGTTGAGACATAAGGCTGGACACTTCAGGCTGATAGCATTGGTGAGTTTCGGTGAGCAAATGCAGACCCTTTGAAGTCATACTGCATGGTACCCATTCCATGGGTCCCAACTCTCCAGGTTCAAGGGATTCTTCCTCCAGCTAAAACATGCATGGGAAACCAAGAGTATCGTCCACCATGTGATTGGGAAATGATTTAAAATGCATCTCAGTTTTCGTATCCTGGTCCTCGGGTTCACCATTCCAGATGCTTTACTAACACTCTCCCCGCTTGGAGAGTCAGTGCCTTTAACCTCCTCTTTGGCACAGCTTGCAATTTCTGTGCAAAATGAACAGGAATAGGGAGAACCAATGAGAGACTAGCTGTAGGTGTCTGCACGGGCAAATGTAACGCTCATTGCCCACCAGGAAGAGGAATTAAACAAAGGCTCAGCGTGCCCTGCTGGAAACAGATTAGGGCCTGAAGCAATCCTGCGGTTTTGTGCCCAGCTCACAAGAAAGCGAGTTGAAGAAAGGAGCTCAGGGGCACTGTAATTCACAAACCTGCAGAGTTATAAATGACAGCTTTCCTCCAAAAATATATTGAAGTAAGCCTGCGAAGGGGACTTGAAAGCGGGGCAGAATTTCAGGAAAACGATTGCAGGGGGTAGACTGGAATTGCCCTGAAAGCATAGGAAAAGAGGCAGAACGTCGACAATGATGCACTTGGCCAAAAAGGGCGTATGCGTTTTTTCCTGAATATATTCAGGAAAAAACGCATACGCCCTTTTTGGCCAACCAAGCAAGCCTGTAAATGAAATCTGCACTACAATGAAGTCTCACTGCCCCCCTGGCAAAAGGGCCATCTGAAAAAAGTGTAAAATCCAGAAAGGTAGGACAGGATATGGAGAACAGGGAGCCTTGTTATGCTGATTGGCAGGATGTAAATTGCCAGCAGCCACCCTGGAGAAGTGTATGGTGTTTCCTGAAACACGAAAGAAACAAAGCAACACAGCCTATGGCACTTCCACTTATGGTCCTATAGCTTACGGAAATTAAAATCAAAAACAGACAGCCACCCCAATATTTGAGACGGCTGTGTTCACAAGAAGCTCGTCTACAGTAACAGGTAAATATCCCAGAAAGCAAAAAATGGATAAAGAACTTGTGGCACGTACGTACAATTCAATATCACTCAGCAATGAAATCTGTGTCATCAGGCCCATAGCGGCATATTGAGTGGATGCAGGTACGGTGATTCTACGTGAACTACGTCACACAGAAAAAGAAACATCATAAGATATCACGAATACACGGAATGTAAACTTGACTACACATGAACTGAATTACAAAACAGAACAGGGTCTCAAATTTAGAAAACCAACTAGTGCTTGCTTATGGGGAAAGGTGCCTTGGGGTGCTGCATAAAACCAGAGACTGAAATTAGCACAGATAAGTTTCCATAAGCCCAATATGTAATAGACAAGACCTACTCCTTGCTCAACGAAATGGACCCAACACCACATATTCAACGCCTAGGAATATACCTGACTAGGAAGAATCTTAAAACCCATGGACATATATGTCTCCGTAAGAGAATCAAGGGTGTGTACAGCGGCCGAAAGGCAGCAGTGAAAATCCGATAAATCCCATTATCAAAATAAATTTCGAAAACAAAACACAAAGACAGTGAAATAGAGAGCAATTCTTAAATAATTCACTCAGGGCATGTGATGCAACCGGGATTGACCACATCTACACCCAGAGCTGGTTGAGACATAAGGCTGGACACTTCAGGCTGATAGCATTGGTGAGTTTAGGTGAGCAAATGCACACCCTTTGAAGTCATACTGTATGGTACCTATTCCATGGGTCCCAACTCTTCAGGTTCAAGGGATTCTTCCTCCAGCTAAAACATGCATGTGAAACCCACAGTATGGTCCACCGTGTTATGGGGAAATGATTTACAATGCATCTCAGTTTTCGTATCCTGGTCCTCGGGTTCACCATTCCAGATGATTTACTAACAGTCTCCCTGCTTGGAGAGTCAGTGCCTTTAACCTCCTGTTTGGCACAGCTTGCAATTTCTGTGCAAGATGAACAGGAATAGGGAGAACCAATGAGAGACTAGCTGTAGGTGTCTGCACGGGCAAATGTAACGCTCATTTCCCACCAGGAAGAGGAATTTACCAAAGGCTCAGCATGCCCTGCCCGAAACAGATTAGGGCCTGAAGCAATCCTGCGGTTTTGTGCCCAGTTCACAAGAAAGCGAGTTGAAGAAAGGAGCTCAGGGGCACTGTAATTCACAAACCTGCAGAGTTATAAATGACAGCTATCCTCCAAAAATATATTGAAGTAAGCCTGCGAAGGGGACTTGAAAGCGGGGCAGAATTTCAGGAAAACGATTGCAGGGGGTAGACTGGAATTGCCCTGAAAGCATAGGAAAAGAGGCAGAACGTCGACAATGATGCACTTGGCCAAAAAGGGCGTATGCGTTTTTTCCTGAATATATTCAGGAAAAAACGCATACGCCCTTTTTGGCCAACCAAGCAAGCCTGTAAAGGAAATCTGCACTACAATGAAGTCTCACTGCCCCCCGGGCAAGAGGGCCATCTGAAAAAAGTGTAAAATCCAGAAAGGTAGGACAGGATATGGAGAACAGGGAGCCTTGTTATGCTGATTGGCAGGATGTAAATTGCCAGCAGCCAGCCTGGAGAAGTGTATGGTGTTTCCTGAAACACATAAGAAACAAAGCAACACAGTCTATGGCACTTCCACTTATGGTCCTATAGCTTACGGAAATTAAAATCAAAAACAGACAGCCACCCCAATATTTGGGACGGCTGTGTTCACAAGAAGCTCGTCTACAGTAACAGGTAAATATCCCAGAAAGCAAAATATGGATAAAGAAGTTGTGGCACGTACGTACAATGCAATATCACTCAGCAATGAAATCTGTGTCATCAGGCCCGTAGCGGCATAGTGAGTGGATGCAGGTACGGTGATTCTACGTGAACTACGTCACACAGAAAAAGAAACATCATAAGATATCACTAATACACGGAATGTAAACTTGACTACACATGAACTGAATTACAAAACAGAACAGGGTCTCAAATTTAGAAAACCAACTAGTGCTTGCTTATGGGGAAAGGTGCGTTGGGGTGCTTCATAAAACCAGAGACTGAAATTAGCACAGATAACTTTCCATAAGCCAAATATGTAATAGACAAGACCTACTCCTTGCTCAACGAAATGGACCCAACACCACATATTCAACGCCTAGGAATATACCTGACTAGGAAGAATCTTAAAACCCATGGATATATATGTCTCCGTAAGAGAATCAAGCGTGTGTACAGCGGCATAAACGCAGCAGTGAAAATCCGATAAATCCCATTATCAAAATAAATTTCAAAAAAAAATCATAAAGACAGTGAAATAGAGAGCAATTCTTAAATAATTCACTCAGGGCATGTGATGCAACCGGGATTTAACACATCTACACCCAGAGCTGGTTGAGACATAAGGCTGGACACTTCAGGCTGATAGCATTGGTGAGTTTCGGTGAGCAAATGCAGACCCTTTGAAGTCATACTGCATGGTACCCATTCCATGGGTCCCAACTCTCCAGGTTCAAGGGATTCTTCCTCCAGCTAAAACATGCATGGGAAACCAAGAGTATCGTCCACCATGTGATTGGGAAATGATTTAAAATGCATCTCAGTTTTCGTATCCTGGTCCTCGGGTTCACCATTCCAGATGCTTTACTAACACTCTCCCCGCTTGGAGAGTCAGTGCCTTTAACCTCCTCTTTGGCACAGCTTGCAATTTCTGTGCAAAATGAACAGGAATAGGGAGAACCAATGAGAGACTAGCTGTAGGTGTCTGCACGGGCAAATGTAACGCTCATTGCCCACCAGGAAGAGGAATTAACCAAAGGCTCAGCGTGACCTGCCCGAAACAGATTAGGGCCTGAAGCAATCCTGCGGTTTTGTGCCCAGCTCACAAGAAAGCGAGTTGAAGAAAGGAGCTCAGGGGCACTGTAATTCACAAACCTGCAGAGTTATAAATGACAGCTATCCTCCAAAAATATATTGAAGTAAGCCTGCGAAGGGGAGTTGAAAGCGGGGCAGAATTTCAGGAAAACGATTGCAGGGGGTAGACTGGAATTGCCCTGAAAGCATAGGAAAAAGGCAGAACGTCGACAATGATGCACTTGGCCAAAAAGGGCGTATGCGTTTTTTCCTGAATATATTCAGGAAAAAACGCATACGCCCTTTATGGCCAACCAAGCAAGCCTGTAAATGAAATCTGCACTAAAATGAAGTCTCACTGCCCCGCTGGCAAAAGGGCCATCTGAAAAAAGTGTAAAATCCAGAAAGGTAGGACAGGATATGGAGAACAGGGAGCCTTGTTATGCTGATTGGCAGGATGTAAATTGCCAGCAGCCACCCTGGAGAAGTGTATGGTGTTTCCTGAAACACGAAAGAAACAAAGCAACACAGCCTATGGCACTTCCACTTATGGTCCTATAGCTTACGGAAATTAAAATCAAAAACAGACAGCCACCCCAATATTTGAGACGGCTGTGTTCACAAGAAGCTCGTCTACAGTATCAGGTAAATATTCCAGAAAGCAAAAAATGGATAAAGAACTTGTGGCACGTACGTACAATGCAATATCACTCAGCAATGAAATCTGTGTCATCAGGCCCATAGCGGCATAGTGAGTGGATGCAGGTACGGTGATTCTACGTGAACTACGTCACACAGAAAAAGAAACATCATAAGATATCACGAATACACGGAATGTAAACTTGACTACACATGAACTGAATTACAAAATAGAAAAGGGTCTCAAATTTAGAAAACCAACTAGTGCTTGCTTATGGGGAAAGGTGCCTTGGGGTGCTGCATAAAACCAGAGACTGAAATTAGCACAGATAACTTTTCATAAGCCCAATATGTAATAGACAAGACCTACTCCTTGCTCAACGAAATGGACCCAACACCACATATTCAACGCCTAGGAATATACCTGACTAGGAAGAATCTTAAAACCCATGGATATATATGTCTCCATAAGAGAATCAAGGGTGTGTACAGCGGCCGAAAGGCAGCAGTGAAAATCCGATAAATCCCATTATCAAAATTAATTTCGAAAACAAAACACAAAGACAGTGAAATAGAGAGCAATTCTTAAATAATTCACTCAGGGCATGTGATGCAACCGGGATTGACCACATCTACACCCAGAGCTGGTTGAGACATAAGGCTGGACACTTCAGGCTGATAGCATTGGTGAGTTTAGGTGAGCAAATGCACACCCTTTGAAGTCATACTGTATGGTACCTATTCCATGGGTCCCAACTCTTCAGGTTCAAGGGATTCTTCCTCCAGCTAAAACATGCATGTGAAACCCACAGTATGGTCCACCGTGTTATGGGGAAATGATTTAAAATGCATCTCAGTTTTCGTATCCTGGTCCTCGGGTTCACCATTCCAGATGATTTACTAACAGTCTCCCTGCTTGGAGAGTCAGTGCCTTTAACCTCCTGTTTGGCACAGCTTGCAATTTCTGTGCAAGATGAACAGGAATAGGGAGAACCAATGAGAGACTAGCTGTAGGTGTCTGCACGGGCAAATATAACGCTCATTTCCCACCAGGAAGAGGAATTTACCAAAGGCTCAGCATGCCCTGCCCGAAACAGATTAGGGCCTGAAGCAATCCTGCGGTTTTGTGCCCAGTTCACAAGAAAGCGAGTTGAAGAAAGGAGCTCAGGGGCACTGTAATTCACAAACCTGCAGAGTTATAAATGACAGCTATCCTCCAAAAATATATTGAAGTAAGCCTGCGAAGGGGACTTGAAAGCGGGGCAGAATTTCAGGAAAACGATTGCAGGGGGTAGACTGGAATTGCCCTGAAAGCATAGGAAAAGAGGCAGAACGTCGACAATGATGCACTTGGCCAAAAAGGGCGTATGCGTTTTTTCCTGAATATATTCAGGATAAAACGCATACGCACTTTTTGGCCAACCAAGCAAGCCTGTAAAGGAAATCTGCACTACAATGAAGTCTCACTGCCCCCTGGGCAAGAGGGCCATCTGAAAAAAGTGTAAAATCCAGAAAGGTAGGACAGGATATGGAGAACAGGGAGCCTTGTTATGCTGATTGGCAGGATGTAAATTGCCAGCAGCCAGCCTGGAGAAGTGTATGGTGTTTCCTGAAACACATAAGAAACAAAGCAACACAGTCTATGGCACTTCCACTTATGGTCCTATAGCTTACGGAAATTAAAATCAAAAACAGACAGCCACCCCAATATTTGGGACGGCTGTGTTCACAAGAAGCTCGTCTACAGTAACAGGTAAATATCCCAGAAAGCAAAATATGGATAAAGAAGTTGTGGCACGTACGTACAATGCAATATCACTCAGCAATGAAATCTGTGTCATCAGGCCCGTAGCGGCATAGTGAGTGGATGCAGGTACGGTGATTCTACGTGAACTACGTCACACAGAAAAAGAAACATCATAAGATATCACGAATACACGGAATGTAAACTTGACTACACATGAACTGAATTACAAAACAGAACAGGGTCTCAAATTTAGAAAACCAACTAGTGCTTGCTTATGGGGAAAGGTGCGTTGGGGTGCTTCATAAAACCAGAGACTGAAATTAGCACAGATAACTTTCCATAAGCCAAATATGTAATAGACAAGACCTACTCCTTGCTCAACGAAATGGACCCAACACCACATATTCAACGCCTAGGAATATACCTGACTAGGAAGAATCTTAAAACCCATGGATATATATGTCTCCGTAAGAGAATCAAGCGTGTGCACAGCGGCATAAACGCAGCAGTGAAAATCCGATAAATCCCATTATCAAAATAAATTTCAAAAAAAAATCATAAAGACAGTGAAATAGAGAGCAATTCTTAAATAATTCACTCAGGGCATGTGATGCAACCGGGATTGACCACATCTACACCCAGAGCTGGTTGAGACATAAGGCTGGACACTTCAGGCTGATAGCATTGGTGAGTTTTGGTGAGCAAATGCAGACCCTTTGAAGTCATACTGCATGGTACCCATTCCATGGGTCCCAACTCTACAGGTTCAAGGGATTCTTCCTCCAGCTAAAACATGCATGGGAAACCAAGAGTATCGTCCACCATGTGATTGGGAAATGATTTAAAATGCATCTCAGTTTTCGTATCCTGGTCCTCGGGTTCACCATTCCAGATGCTTTACTAACACTCTCCCTGCTTGGAGAGTCAGTGCCTTTAACCTCCTCTTTGGCACAGCTTGCAATTTCTGTGCAAAATGAACAGGAATAGGGAGAACCAATGAGAGACTAGCTGTAGGTGTCTGCACGGGCAAATGTAACGCTCATTGCCCACCAGGAAGAGGAATTAAACAAAGGCTCAGTGTGCCCTGCTGGAAACAGATTAGGGCCTGAAGCAATCCTGCGGTTTTGTGCCCAGCTCACAAGAAAGCGAGTTGAAGAATGGAGCTCAGGGGCACTGTAATTCACAAACCTGCAGAGTTATAAATGACAGCTTTCCTCCAAAAATATATTGAAGTAAGCCTGCGAAGGGGACTTGAAAGCGGGGCAGAATTTCAGGAAAACGATTGCAGGGGGTAGACTGGAATTGCCCTGAAAGCATAGGAAAAGAGGCAGAACGTCGACAATGATGCACTTGGCCAAAAAGGGCGTATGCATTTTTTCCTGAATATATTCAGGAAAAAACGCATACGCCCTTTTTGGCCAACCAAGCAAGCCTGTAAATGAAATCTGCACTACAATGAAGTCTCACTGCCCCCCGGGCAAAAGGGCCATCTGACAAAAGTGTAAAATCCAGAAAGGTAGGACAGGATATGGAGAACAGGGAGCCTTGTTATGCTGATTGGCAGGATGTAAATTGCCAGCAGCCACCATGGAGAATTGTATGGTGTTTCCTGAAACACGAAAGAAACAAAGCAACACAGCCTATGGCACTTCCACTTATGGTCCTATAGCTTACGGAAATTAAAATCAAAAACAGACAGCCACCCCAATATTTGAGACGGCTGTGTTCACAAGAAGCTCGTCTACAGTATCAGGTAAATATCCCAGAAAGCAAAAAATGGATAAAGAACTTGTGGCATGTACGTACAATGCAATATCACTCAGCAATGAAATCTGTGTCATCAGGCCCATAGCGGCATAGTGAGTGGATGCAGGTACGGTGATTCTACGTGAACTACGTCACACAGAAAAAGAAACATCATAAGATATCACGAATACACGGAATGTAAACTTGACTACACATGAACTGAATTACAAAATAGAAAAGGGTCTCAAATTTAGAAAACCAACTAGTGCTTGCTTATGGGGAAAGGTGCCTTGGGGTGCTGCATAAAACCAGAGACTGAAATTAGCACAGATAACTTTCCATAAGCCCAATATGTAATAGACAAGACCTACTCCTTGCTCAACGAAATGGACCCAACACCACATATTCAACACCTAGGAATATACCTGACTAGGAAGAATCTTAAAACCCATGGATATATATGTCTCCGTAAGAGAATCAAGGGTGTGTACAGCGGCCGAAAGGCAGCAGTGAAAATCCGATAAATCCCATTATCAAAATAAATTTCGAAAACAAAACACAAAGACAGTGAAATAGAGAGCAATTCTTAAATAATTCACTCAGGGCATGTGATGCAACCAGGATTGACCACATCTACACCCAGAGCTGGTTGAGACATAAGGCTGGACACTTCAGGCTGATAGCATTGGTGAGTTTAGGTGAGCAAATGCACACCCTTTGAAGTCATACTGTATGGTACCTATTCCATGGGTCCCAACTCTTCAGGTTCAAGGGATTCTTCCTCCAGGTAAAACATGCATGTGAAACCCACAGTATGGTCCACCGTGTTATGGGGAAATGATTTAAAATGCATCTCAGTTTTCGTATCCTGGTCCTCGGGTTCACCATTCCAGATGATTTACTAACAGTCTCCCTGCTTGGAGAGTCAGTGCCTTTAACCTCCTGTTTGGCACAGCTTGCAATTTCTGTGCAAGATGAACAGGAATAGGGAGAACCAATGAGAGACTAGCTGTAGGTGTCTGCACGGGCAAATGTAACGCTCATTTCCCACCAGGAAGAGGAATTTACCAAAGGCTCAGCATGCCCTGCCCGAAACAGATTAGGGCCTGAAGCAATCCTGCGGTTTTGTGCCCAGTTCACAAGAAAGCGAGTTGAAGAAAGGAGCTCAGGGGCACTGTAATTCACAAACCTGCAGAGTTATAAATGACAGCTATCCTCCAAAAATATATTGAAGTAAGCCTGCGAAGGGGACTTGAAAGCGGGGCAGAATTTCAGGAAAACGATTGCAGGGGGTAGACTGGAATTGCCCTGAAAGCATAGGAAAAGAGGCAGAACGTCGACAATGATGCACTTGGCCAAAAAGGGCGTATGCGTTTTTTCCTGAATATATTCAGGAAAAAACGCATACGCCCTTTTTGGCCAACCAAGCAAGCCTGTAAAGGAAATCTGCACTACAATGAAGTCTCACTGCCCCCCGGGCAAGAGGGCCATCTGAAAAAAGTGTAAAATCCAGAAAGGTAGGACAGGATATGGAGAACAGGGAGCCTTGTTATGCTGATTGGCAGGATGTAAATTGCCAGCAGCCAGCTTGGAGAAGTGTATGGTGTTTTCTGAAACACATAAGAAACAAAGCAACACAGTCTATGGCACTTCCACTTATGGTCCTATAGCTTACGGAAACTAAAATCAAAAACAGACAGCCACCCCAATATTTGGGACGGCTGTGTTCACAAGAAGCTCGTCTACAGTAACAGGTAAATATCCCAGAAAGCAAAATATGGATAAAGAAGTTGTGGCACGTACGTACAATGCAATATCACTCAGCAATGAAATCTGTGTCATCAGGCCCGTAGCGGCATAGTGAGTGGATGCAGGTACGGTGATTCTACGTGAACTACGTCATACAGAAAAAGAAACATCATAAGATATCACTAATACACGGAATGTAAACTTGACTACACATGAACTGAATTACAAAACAGAACAGGGTCTCAAATTTAGAAAACCAACTAGTGCTTGCTTATGGGGAAAGGTGCGTTGGGGTGCTTCATAAAACCAGAGACTGAAATTAGCACAGATAACTTTCCATAAGCCAAATATGTAATAGACAAGACCTACTCCATGCTCAACGAAATGGACCCAACACCACATATTCAACGCCTAGGAATATACCTGACTAGGAAGAATCTTAAAACCCATGGATATATATGTCTCCGTAAGAGAATCAAGCGTGTGTACAGCGGCATAAACGCAGCAGTGAAAATCCGATAAATCCCATTATCAAAATAAATTTCAAAAAAAAATCATAAAGACAGTGAAATAGAGAGCAATTCTTAAATAATTCACTCAGGGCATGTGATGCAACCGGGATTTAACACATCTACACCCAGAGCTGGTTGAGACATAAGGCTGGACACTTCAGGCTGATAGCATTGGTGAGTTTCGGTGAGCAAATGCAGACCCTTTGAAGTCATACTGCATGGTACCCATTCCATTGGTCCCAACTCTCCAGGTTCAAGGGATTCTTCCTCCAGCTAAAACATGCATGGGAAACCAAGAGTATCGTCCACCATGTGATTGGGAAATGATTTAAAATGCATCTCAGTTTTCGTATCCTGGTCCTCGGGTTCACCATTCCAGATGCTTTACTAACACTCTCCCCGCTTGGAGAGTCAGTGCCTTTAACCTCCTCTTTGGCACAGCTTGCAATTTCTGTGCAAAATGAACAGGAATAGGGAGAACCAATGAGAGACTAGCTGTAGGTGTCTGCACGGGCAAATGTAACGCTCATTTCCCACCAGGAAGAGGAATTAACCAAAGGCTCAGCGTGCCCTGCCGGAAACAGATTAGGGCCTGAAGCAATCCTGCGGTTTTGTGCCCAGCTCACAAGAAAGCGAGTTGAAGAAAGGAGCTCAGGGGCACTGTAATTCACAAACCTGCAGAGTTATAAATGACAGCTATCCTCCAAAAATATATTGAAGTAAGCCTGCGAAGGGGACTTGAAAGCGGGGCAGAATTTCAGGAAAACGATTGCAGGGGGTAGACTGGAATTGCCCTGAAAGCATAGGAAAAGAGGCAGAACGTCGACAATGATGCACTTGGCCAAAAAGGGCGTATGTGTTTTTTCCTGAATATATTCAGGAAAAAACGCATACGCCCTTTTTGGCCAACCAAGCAAGCCTGTAAATGAAATCTGCACTACAATGAAGTCTCACTGCCCCCCTGGCAAAAGGGCCATCTGAAAAAAGTGTAAAATCCAGAAAGGTAGGACAGGATATGGAGAACAGGGAGCCTTGTTATGCTGATTGGCAGGATGTAAATTGCCAGCAGCCACCCTGGAGAAGTGTATGGTGTTTCCTGAAACACGAAAGAAACAAAGCAACACAGCCTATGGCACTTCCACTTATGGTCCTATAGCTTACGGAAATTAAAATCAAAAACAGACAGCCACCCCAATATTTGAGACGGCTGTGTTCACAAGAAGCTCGTCTACAGTATCAGGTAAATATCCCAGAAAGCAAAAAATGGATAAAGAACTTGTGGCACGTACGTACAATGCAATATCACTCAGCAATGAAATCTGTGTCATCAGGCCCATAGCGGCATAGTGAGTGGATGCAGGTACGGTGATTCTACGTGAACTACGTCACACAGAAAAAGAAACATCATAAGATATCACGAATACACGGAATGTAAACTTGACTACACATGAACTGAATTACAAAATAGAAAAGGGTCTCAAATTTAGAAAACCAACTAGTGCTTGCTTATGGGGAAAGGTGCCTTGGGGTGCTGCATAAAACCAGAGACTGAAATTAGCACAGATAACTTTCCATAAGCCCAATATGTAATAGACAAGACCTACTCCTTGCTCAACGAAATGGACCCAACACCACATATTCAACGCCTAGGAATATACCTGACTAGGAAGAATCTTAAAACCCATGGATATATATGTCTCCGTAAGAGAATCAAGGGTGTGTACAGCGGCCGAAAGGCAGCAGTGAAAATCCGATAAATCCAATTATCAAAATAAATTTCGAAAACAAAACACAAAGACAGTGAAATAGAGAGCAATTCCCCTATCCCTAACCCTAACCCTAACCCAAACCCTTACCCGAAGCCTTACCCTAACCCGTCCCCTAATCCTAACCGGTAGGCTAACACTAACACGTACCCTAACACGTACGCTCACCCTAAAACGTTGTCGTACCATAAGCTGTCCCCTAAACCATCCCCATCCCCTAACCCTAACCCTAACCCTAACCCTAACACTAACCCTTACCCGAAGCCTTACACTAACCCGTCCCATAAGCCTAACCCGTACGCTAACAGTAACCCATACCCTAACACGTACGCTCACCCTAAACCGTTGTCGTACACTAACCTGTCCCCTAAACCGTCCCCGTTCCCTAACCCTGACCCTAACCCTAACCCTAACCCTAACCCTTACCCGAAGCCTTACTCTAACCCGTCCCCTAATCCTAACCCGTACGCTAACCATAACCAGTACCCTAACACGTACGCTCACCCTAAACCCTTGTCGTACCCTATTCTGTCCCCTAAACCGTCCCCGTCCCCTAACCCTAACCCTAACCCTTACCCGAAGCCTTACACTAACCCGTCCCCTAATCCTAACCTGTACGCTAACACTAACCCGTAGCCTAACACGTACGCTCAACCTAAACCGTTGTCGTACCCTAACCTGTCCCCTAAACCGTCCCCGTCCCCTAACCCTAACCCTAACCCTAACCCTAACCCTAACCCTAACCCTTACCCGAAATCTTTCACTAACCCATCCCCTAATCCTAACCCGTAAGCTAACCCTAACCCATACCCTAACACGTACGCTCACCCTAAACCATTGTCGTACCCTAACCTGTACCCTAAACCATCCCCGTCCCCTATCCCTAACCCTAACCCTAACCCTAAACCTTACCCGAAGCCTTACCCTAACCCGTCCACTAATCCTAACCGGTACGCTAACACTAACACGTACCCTAACACGTACGCTCACCCTAAAACGTTGACGTACCATAACCTGTCCCCTACACCGTCCCCGTCCCCTAAACCTAACCCTAACCCTAACCCTAACCCTTACCCGAAGCCTTACACTAAACCGTCCCATAAGCCTAACCCGTATGCTAACACTAACCCATACCCTAACACGTATGCTCACCCTAAACCGTTGTCGTACACTAACCTGTCCCCTAAACCGTCCCAGTCCCCTAGCCCTAACCCTAACCCTAACCCTTACCCGAAGCCTTACTCTAACCCGTCCCCTAATCCTAACCCATACGCTAACCATAACCAGTACCCTAACATGTACGCTCACCCTAAACCGTTGTCGTACCCTAACCTGTCCCCTAAACCGTCCCCGTCCCCTAACCCTAACCCTAACCCTAACCCTTACCCGAAGCCTTACCCTAACCCGTCCCCTAATCCTAACCCGTACGCTAACACTAACCCGTAGCCTAACACGTACGCTCACCCTAAACCGTTGTCGTACCCTAACCTATCCCCTAAACCGTCCCCGTCCCCTAACACTAACTCTAACCCTAACCCTGACTCTAATCATTACCTGAAGCCTTACGCTAACTCGTCCCGTAATCCTAACCCGTACGCTAACACTAACCCGTACCCTAACACGTACGCTCACCCTAAACCGTTGTCTTACCCTAACTTGTCCCCTAAACCGTCCCCGTCCCCTAACCCTAACCCTAAACCTAACCCTAACGCTAACCCTTACCCGAAGCCTTACACTAACCCGTCCCCTAATCCTAACCCTTACGCTAATAATAACCCGTACCCTAACATGTACGCTCACCCTAAAACGTTGTCGTACCCTAACCTGTCCCCTAAACCGTCGCCGTCCCCTAACACTAACCCTAACCCTAACCCTAACCCTAACCTTTACCTGAAGCCTTAACCTAACCCGTCCCTTAATCCTAACCCGTACGCTAACACTAACCCGTACCCTAACACGTACGCTCACCCTAAACCGTTGTCGTACCCTAACCTGTCCCCTAAACCATCCCCGTCCCCTAACACTAACCCTAATCCTAACCCTATCCCTAACCCTTATCCGAAGCCTTACCCTAAACCGTCCCCTAAACCTAACCCGTACGCTAACACTAACCCATACCCTAACACGTACGCTCACCCTAAACCATTGTCGTACCCGGACCTGTCCCCTAAACCGTCCCCGTCCCCTAACCCTAACCCTAACCCTAACCCTAACACTTACCCGAAGCCTTACACTAACCCGTCCCCTATTCCTAACCCGTACGCTAACACTAACCAGTACCCTAACACGTACGCTCACCCTAAACCGTTGTCGTACCCTAACCTGTCCCCTAAACCGTCCCCGTCCCCTAACACTAACACTAACCCTAACCATAACCCTTACACAAAGCCTTACCCTAACCCGTCCCCTAATCCTAATTCGTACGCTAACACGAACCCGTACCCTAACACTTATGCTCACCCTAAAGCGTTGTCGTACCCTAACCTCTCCCTTAAACCGTCTCCATCCCCTAACCCTAACCCTAACCCTAAACCTAACCCTAACCCTTACCCGAAGCCTTACCCTATCCCGTCACCTAATCCTAACCCGTACGCTAACAGTAACCCGTACCCTAACACGTACGCTCACCCTAAACCGTTGTCGTACCCGAACCTGTCCCCTAAACCTTCCCAATCCCTAAACCTAACCCTAACCCTAACCAAAACCCTAAATCTTACCCGAAGCCTTACACTGACCCGTCCCCTAATCCTAACCCGTACGCTAACACTAACTTGTACCCTCACACGTACGCTCACCCTAAACCGTTGACGTACCCGAACCTGTCCCCTAAACCGTCCCCATCCGCTAACCCTAACATTAACCCTAACCCTAACCCTTACCCGAAGCCTTACACTAACCCATCCCCTTATCCTAACCCGTATGCTAACCCTAACCCGTACCCTAACACGTACGCTCACCCTAAACCATTGTCGTACCCTAACCTGTACCCTAAACCATCCCCGTCCCCTATCCCTAACCCTAACCCTAACCCTAACCCTTACCCGAAGCCTTACCCTAACCCGTCACCTAATCCTAACCCGTACGCTAACACTAACCCGTACCCTAACACGTACGCTCACCCTAAACCGTATCGTACCCTAACCTGTCCACTAAACCGTCACTGTCCCCTAACCCTAACCCTAACCCTAACCCTTACCCGAAGCCTTACCCTAACCCGTCCCCTATTCCTAACCCGAACGATAACACTAACGAGTACCCTAACACGTACGCTCACCCTAAACCGTTGTCGTACCCTAACCTGTCGCCTAAACCGTCACCGTCCCCTAAACCTAACCCTAACCCTAACCCTAACCCGAACCCTTACCCGAAGCCTTACCCTAACAGGCCCCTAATCCTAACCCGTACGCTAACACTAACCCGTACCCTAACACGTACGCTCACCCTAAACATTTGTCGTACCCTAACCTGTCCCCTAAACCGTCTCCATCCCCTAACCCTAACACTAACCCTAACCCAAACCCTTACCCTAAGCCTTACCCTAACCCGTCCCTTAATACTAAATCGTACGCTAACACGAACCAGTACCCGGACACTTACGCTCACCCTAAACCGTTGTGGTACCCTAACCTCTCCCTTAAACCGTCCCCATCCCCTAACCCTAACCCTAAACCTAACCCTAACCCTTACCCGAAGCCTTACCCTAACCCGTCCCCTAATCCTAACCCGTACGCTAACAGTAGCCCGTACCCTAACACGTACGCTCACTCTAAACCGTTGTCGTACCCTAACCTGTTCCCTAAACCGTCCCTGTCCCATAACCCTAACCCTAAACCTAACCCTAACCCTAACCCTTACCCGAAGCCTTACCCTAACCCATCCCCTAATCCTAACCCGTACGCTAACACTAACCCATACCCTAAAACATACGCTCACCCTAAACCGTTGTCGTACCCTAACCTGTCCCCTAAACAGTCCCCGTCCCCTAACCTTAACCCTAACCCTAACCCTAACCATAAACCTTACCCGAAGGCTTACCCTAACCCGTCCCCTAATCCTTACCCGAACGCTAACACTAATCCATACCCTAACACGTACGCTCACCCAAAACTGTTGTCGTACACTAACCTGTCCCATAAACCGTCCCCGTCCCCTAACCGTAACCCTAACCCTAACCCTAACCCTAACCCTAACCCTTACCCGAAGCCTTACCCTAACCCGTCCCCTAATCCTAACCCGTATGCTAACTCTAACCCGTACCCTAACACGTACGCTCACCCTAAACCGTTGTCGTACCCTAACCTGTCCCCTATACCGTCCCCATTCCCTAACCCTAACCTTAACCCTAACCATAACCCTAACCCTTACCCGAAACCTTACACTCACCCGTCCCCTAATCCTAAACCGTACGCTAACACTAACCCGTACCCTAACACGTACGCTCAGCCTAAACCTTTGTCGTACACTAACCTGTCCCCTAAACCGTCCCCGTCCCCTAACCTTAACACTAACCCTAACCCTAACCCTTACCTGAAGCCTTACCCTAACCCGTCCCGTAATCCTAAACCGTACGCTAACACTAACCCGTACCCTAACACGTACACTCACCCTAAACAGTTGTCGTACCCTAACCTGTCCCCTAAACCGTCCCCGTCCCCTAACACTAACCCTAACCCTAACCCTAACACTTACCCGAAGCCTTACCCTAACCCGTCCCATAAGCCTAACCCGTACGCTAACACTAACCCGTAGCGTAACACGTACGCTCACCCTAAACCGTTGTCGTACACTAACCTGTCCCCTAAACCGTCCCCGTCCCCGTCCCCTAAACCTATCCCTAACCCTAACTCTAACCCTTACCCGAGGCCTTACCCTAACCCGTCCCCTAATCCTAACCCGTACGCTAACACTAAACCGTACCCTAACACATACGCACACCCTAAACCGTTGTCGTACACTAACCTGTCCCCTAAACCGTCCCCGTCTCCTTACTCTAACCGTAACCCTAACCCTAACCCTGACCCTTACCCGAAGCCTTACCCTAACCCGTCCTCTAATCCTAACCCGTACGCTAACACTAAGCCGTACCCTAACACGTACGCTCACCCTAAACCGTTGTCGTACCCTAACATGTCCCCTAAATCGTCCCCGTCCCCTAACGCTAACCCTAACCCTAACCCTTACCCGAAGCCTTACCCTAACCCGTGCCCTAATCCTAACCCGTACGCTAACACTAACCCGTAGCCTAACACGTACGCTCACCCTAAACCGTTGTCGTACCCTAACCTATCCCCTAAACCGTCCCCGTTCCCTAACACTAACCCTAACCCTAACCCTAATCCTTACGTGAAGCCTTACGCTAACTCGTCCCGTAATCCTAAACCGTATGCTAACAGTAACCCGTACACTAACACGTATGCTCACCCTAAACCGTTGTCTTACCCTAACATGTCCCCTAAACCGTCCCCGTCCCCTAACCCTAACACTAAACCTAACCCTAACGCTAACCCTTACCCGAAGCCTTACCCTAACCCGTCCCCTAATCCTAACCCGTACGCTAATAATAACTCATACCCTAACACGTACGCTCACCCTAAACCGTTGTCGTACCCTAACCTGTCCCCTAAACCGTCGCCGTCCCCTAACACTAACCCTAACCCTAACCCTTACCTGAAGCCTTAACCTAACCCGTCCCTTAATCCTAACCCGTACGCTAACACTAACCCATACCCTAACACGTACGCTCACCCTAAAACGTTGTCGTACCCTAACCTGTCCCCTAAACCATCCCCGTCCCCTAACACTAACTCTAATCCTAACCCTAACCCTAACCCTTATCCGAAGCCTTACCCTAATCCGTCCCCTAAACCTAACCCGTAAGCTAACACTAACCCGTACCCTAACACGTACGCTCACCCTAAACCGTTGTCATACCCTAACCTGTCCCCTAAACCGTCCCCATCTCCTAACCCTAACCCTAACCCTAACCCTTACCCGAAGCCTTACACTAACCCGTCCCTTATTCCTAACCCGTACGCTAACACTAACCAGTACCCTAACACGTACGCTCAACCTAAACCGTTGTCGTACCCTAACCTGTCCCCTAAACCGTCACCGTCCCCTAACCCTAACCCTAACCCTAACCCGAACCCTTACCCGAAGCCTTACCCTAACCCGTCCCCTAGTCCTAACCCGTACGCTAACACTAACCCGTACCCTAACACGTACGCTCAGCCTAAACCTTTGTCGTACCCTAACCTGTCCCCTAAACCGTCCCCATCCCCTAACCCTAACACTAACCCTAACCCTAAATCTAACCCTTACCCGAAGCCTTACCCTAACCCGTCCCGTAATCCTAACCCGTACGCTAACACTAACCCGTACCCTAACACGTACGCTCACCCTAAACCTTTGTCGTACCCTAACCTGTCCCCTAAACCATCCCCGTCCCCTAACCCTAACCCTAATCCTAACCCTAACCCTAACCCTTACCCGAAGCCTTACCCTAAACCGTCCCCTAAACCTAACCCGTAACCTAACACTAACCCGTACCCTAACACGTACGCTCACCCTAAACCGTTGTCGTACCAGAACCTGTCCCCTAAACCGTCCCCATCAGCTAACCCTTACATTAACCCTAACCCTTACCCGAAGCCATACACTAACCCATCCCCTAATCCTAACACGTATCCTAACCCTAACCCGTACTCTAACACGTACGCTCACCCTAAACCATTGTCGTACCCTAACCTGTACCCTAAACCATCACCATCCCTTATCCCTAACCCTAACACTAACCCTAACCCTTACCCGAAGCCTTACACTAACCCGTCCCCTAATCCTAAATGGTACGCTAACACTAACACGGACCCTAACACGTACGCTCACCCTAAAACATTGTCGTACCATAACCTGTCCCCTAAACCGTCCCCGTCCCCTAACCCTAACCCTAAACCTAACCATAACCCTAACCATTACCCGAAGCCTTACTCTAACCCGTCCCCTAATCCTAACCCGTACGCTAACCATAACCAGTACCCTAACACGTACACTCACCCTAAACCGTTGTCGTACCCTAACCTGTCCCCTAAACCGTCCCCGTCCCCTAACCCTAACCCTAACCCTATCCCTTACCCGAAGCCTTACCCTAACCCGTCCCCTAATCCTAACCCGTACGCTAACACTAACCCATAGCGTAACACGTACGCTCACCCTAAACCATTTTCGTACCCTAACCTCTCCTCTAAACAGTCCCCATCCCCTAACCCTAACCCTAAACCTAACCGTAACGCTAACCCTTACCCGAAGCCTTACCCTAACCCGTCCCCTAATCCTAAACCGTACGCTAACACTAACCCGTACCCTAACACGTACGCTCACCCTAAACATTTGTCGTACCCTAACCTGTCCCCTAAACCCTCCCCGTCCCCTAACCCTAACACTAACCCTAACCCTAACCCTTACCCAAAGCCTTACCCTAACTCGTCCCCTAATCCTAAATCGTACGCTAACACGAACCCGTACCCTAACACTTACGCTCACCCTAAACCGTTGTCGTACACTAACCTCTCCCTTAAACCGTCGCCATCCCCTAACACTAACCCTAACCTTAAACCTAACCCTAACACTTACCCGAAGCCTTACCCTAACCCGTCCCCTAATCCTAACCCGTACGCTAACAATAACCCGTACCCTAACACGTACGCTCACCCTAAACCGTTGTCGTACACTAACCTGTCCCCTAAACCGTCCCCATTCCCTAACCCTAACCCTAAACCTAACCATAACCCTAACCCTTACCCGAAGCCTTACACTCACCCGTCCCCTAATCCTAACCCGTACGCTAACACTAACACGTACCCTAACACGTACGCTCACCCTAAACCGTTGTCGTACCCTAACCTGTCCCCTAAACCGTCCCCGTCCCCTAACCCTAACCCTAACCCTAACCCTTACCCGAAGCCTTACCCTAACCCGTCCCCTAATCCTAACACGTACGCTAACACTAACCCGTACCCTAACACGTATGCTCACCCTAAAACGTTGTCGTACCCTAACCTGTCCCCTAAACCGTCACCGTCCCCTAACCCTAACCCTAACCCTAACCCTAACCCTAACCCGAACCCTTACCCGAAGCCTTACCCTAACCCGTCCCCTAATCCTAACCCGTACGCTAACACTAACCCGTACCCTAACACGTACGCTCAGCCTAAACCTTTGTCCTACCCTAACCTGTCCCCTAAACCGTCACCGTCCCCTAACCCTAACCCTAACCCAAACCCTAACCCTAACCCTAACCCTTACCTGAAGCCTTACCCTAACCCGTCCCGTAATCCTAACCCGTACGCTAACACTAACCCATACCCTAACACGTACACTCACCCTAAACAGTTGTCGTACCCCAACCTGTCCCCTAAACCGTCCCCGTCCCCTAACCCTAACCCTAAGCCTAACCCTAACCCTTACCCGAAGCCTTACCCTAAACCGTCCCCTAATCCTAACCCGTACGCTAACACTAACCCGTAGCCTAACACGTACGCTCACCCTAAACCGTTGTCGTACACTAACCTGTCCCCTAAACCATCCCCGTCCCCGTCCCCTAACCCTAACCCTAACCCTTACCCGAAGCCTTACCCTAACCCATCCCCTATTCCTAACCCGTACGATAACACTAACGAGTACCCTAACACGTACGCTCACCCTAAACCGTTGTCGTACCCTAACCTGTCGCCTAAACCGTCACCGTCCCCTAAACCTAACCCTAACCCTAACCCTAACTCGAACCCTTACCCGAAGCCTTACCCTAACCGGCCCCTAATCCTAACCCGTACGCTAACACTAACCCGTACCCTAACACGTACGCTCACCCTAAACATTTGTCGTAACCTAACCTGTCCCCTAAACCGTCCCCGTCCCCTAACCCTAACACTAACCCTAACCCTAACACTTACCCAAAGCCTTACACTAACCCGTCCCCTAATCCTAAATCGTACGCTAACCATAACCAGTACCCTAATACCTACGCTCACCCTAAACCGTTGTCGTACCCTAACCTGTCCCCTAAACTGTCCCCGTCCCCTAACCCTAACCCTAACCCTAACCCTAACCCTTACCCGAAGCCTTACACTAACCCGTCCCCTATTCCTAAACCGTACGCTAACACTAACCAGTACCCTAACACGTATGCTCACCCTAAACCATTATCGTACCCTAACCTGTCCCCTAAACCGTCCCCATCACCTAACACTAACCCTAACCCTAACCCTAACCCTTACCCGAAGCCTTACACTAACCCATCCCCTAATCCTAACCCGTACGCTAACCCTAACCCGTACCCTAACACGTACGCTCACACTAAACCGTTGTCGTACCCTAACCTGTACCCTAAACCATCCCCGTCCCCTATCCCTAACCCAAACCTTAACCCAAACCCTTACCCGAAGCCTTACCCTAACCCGTCCCCTAATCCTAACCGGTAGGCTAACACTAACACGTACCCTAACACGTACGCTCACCCTAAAACGTTGTCGTACCGTAACCTGTCCCCTAAACCATCCCCATCACCTAACCCTAACCCTAACCCTAACCCTAACACTAACCCTTACCCGAAGCCTTACACTAACCCGTCCCATAAGCCTAACCCGTACGCTAACAGTAACCCATACCCTAACACGTACGCTCACCCTAAACCGTTGTCGTACACTAACCTGTCCCCTAAACCGTCCCCGTTCCCTAACCCTGACCCTAACCCTAACCCTAACCCTAACCCTTACCCGAAGCCTTACACTAACCCGTCACCTAATCCTAACCCGTACGCTAACAGTAACCCGTACCCTAACACGTACGCTCACTCTAAACGGTTGTCGTACCCTAACCTGTTCCCTAAACCGTCCCTGTCCCCTAACCCTAACCCTAACCCTTACCCGAAGCCTTACTCTAACCCGTCCCCTAATCCTAACCCGTACGCTAACCATAACCAGTACCCTAACACGTACACTCACCCTAAACCGTTGTCGTACCCTAACCTGTCCCCTAAACCGTCCCCGTCCCCTAACCCTAACCCTAACCCTAACCCTTACCCGAAGCCTTACCCTAACCTGTCCCCTTATCCTAACCCGTACGCTAACACTAACCCGTAGCCTAACACGTACGCTCACCCTAAACCGTTGTCGTACCCTAACCTGTCCCCTAAACCGTCCCCGTCCCCTAACCCTAACCCTAACCCTAACCCTAATCCTTACCTGAAGACTTACGCTAACTCGTCCCGTAATCCTAACCTGTACGCTAACACTAACCCGTATCCTAACACGTACGCTCACCCTAAAGCGTTGTCGTACCCTAACATGTGCCCTAAACCGTCCCCGTCCCCTAACCCTAACCCTAAACCTAACCCTAACGCTAACCCTTACCCGAAGCCTTACCCTAACCCGTCCCCTAATCCTAACCCGTACGCGAACAATAACCCGTACCCTAACACGTACACTCACCCTAAACAGTTGTTGTACCGTAACCTGTCCCCTAAACCGTCCTCGTCCCCTAACCCTAACCCTAACCCTAACCCTAACCCTAACGCTTACCTGAAGCCTGTACCTAACCCGTCACTTAATCCTAACCCGTACGCTAACACTAACCCGTACCCTAACACGTACGCTCACCCTAAACCGTTGTCGTACCCTAACCTGTCCCCTAAACCATCCCCGTCCCCTAACCCTAACCCTAATCCTAACCATAACCCTAACCCTTATCCGAAGCCTTACCCTAAACCGTCCCCTAAACCTAACCCGTACGATAACACTAACCCATACCCTAACACGTACGCTCACCCTAAACCGTTGTCGTACCCGAACCTGTCCCCTAAACCGTCCCCGTCCCCTAACCCTAACCCTAACCCTAACCCTAACCCTTACCCGAAGCCTTACCCTAACCCGTCCCCTATTCCTAACCCGTACGATAACACTAACGAGTACCCTAACATGTACGCTCACCCTTAACCGTTGTCATACCCTAACCTGTCGCCTAAACCGTCACCGTCCCCTAAACCTAACCCTAACCCTAACCCTAACCCGAACCGTTACCCGAAGCCTTACCCTAACCGGCCCCTAATCCTAACCCGTACGCTAACACTAACCCGTACCCTAACACGTACGCTCACCCTAAACTTTTGTCGTACCCTAACCTGTCCCCTAAAGCGTTTCCGTCCCCTAACCCTAACACTAACCCTACCCCAAACCCTTACCCAAAGCCTTACCCTAACCCGTCCCTTAATCCTAAATCGTACGCTAAAACGAACCAGTACCCTGACACTTATGCTCACCCTAAACCGCTGTGGTACCCTAACCTCTCCCTTAAACCGTCCCCATCCCCTAACCCTAACCCTAAACCTAACCCTAACCCTTACCCGAAGCCTTACCCTAACCCGTCCCCTAATCCTAACCCGTACGCTAACAGTAGCCCGTACCCTAACACGTACGCTCACTCTAAACCGTTGTCGTACCCTAACCTGTTCCCTAAACCGTCCCTGTCCCATAACCCTAACCCTAAACCTAACCCTAACACTAACCCTTACCCGAAGCCTTACCCTAACCCGTCCCCTAATCCTCACCCGTACGCTAATAATACCCCATACCCTAACACGTACGCTCACCCTAAACCGTTGTCATACCCTAAACTGTCCCCTAAACCGTTGCCGTCCCCTAACACTAACCCTAACCCTAACCCTAACCCTAACCCTTACCTGAAGCCTTAACCTAACCCGTCCCTTAATCCTAACCCGTACGCTAACACTAACCCATACCCTAACACGTACGCTCACCCTAAACCGTTTTCGTACCCTAACCTGTCCCCTAAAACATCCCCGTCCCCTAACACTAACCCTAATCCTAACCCTAACCCTAACACTTATCCGAAGCCTTACCCTAAACCGTCCCCTAAACCTAACCCGTACGCTAACACTAACCCGTACCCTAACATGTACGCTCACCCTAAACCGTTGTCATACCCGAACCTGTCCCCTAAACCGTTCCCGTCCCCTAACCCTAACCCTAACCCTAACCCTAACCCTTACCCAAAGCCTTACCCTAACCCGTCCCCTAATCCTAAATCGTACGCTATCCATAACCAGTACCCTAATACGTACGCTCACCCTAAACCGTTGTCGTACCCTAACCTGTCCCCTAAACCGTCCCCGTCCCCTAACCCTAACCCTAACCCTAACCCTAACCCTTACCCGAAGCCTTACACTAACCCGTCCCCTATTCCTAAACCGTACGCTAACACTAACCAGTACCCTAACACGTATGCTCACCCTAAACCATTATCGTACACTAACCTGTCCCCTAAACCGTCCCCGTCTCCTAACTCTAACCGTAACCCTAACACTAACCCTGACCCTTATCCGAAGCCTTACCCTAACCCGTCCTCTAATCCTAACCCGTACGCTAACACTAAGCCGTACCCTAACACGTACGCTCACCCTAAACCGTTGTCGTACACTAACATGTCCCCTAAATCGTCCCCGTCCCCTAACGCTAACCCTAAACCTCACCCTTACCCGAAGCCTTACCCTAACCCGTGCCCTAATCCTAACCCGTTCGCTAACACTAACCCGTAGCCTAACACGTACGCTCACCCTAAACCGTTGTCGTACCCTAACCTATCCCCTAAACCGTCCCCGTTCCCTAACACTAACCCTAACCCTAACCCTAATCCTTACCTGAGGCCTTACGCTAACTCGTCCCGTAATCCTAACCCGTACGCTAACAGTAACCCGTACACTAACACGTATGCTCACCCTAAACCGTTGTCTTACCCTAACATGTCCCCTAAACCGTCCCCGTCCCCTAACCCTAAAACTAAACCTAACCCTAACGCTAACCCTTACCCGAAGCCTTACCCTAACCCGTCCCCTAATCCTCACCCGTACGCTAATAATACCCCATACCCTAACACGTACGCTCACCCTAAACCGTTGTCGTACCCTAAACTGTCCCCTAAACCGTTGCCGTCCCCTAACACTAACCCTAACCCCAACCCTAACCCTAACCCTTACCTGAAGCCTTAACCTAACCCGTCCCTTAATCCTAACCCGTACGCTAACACTAACCCATACCCTAACACGTACGCTCACCCTAAACCGTTTTCGTACCCTAACCTGTCCCCTAAAACATCCCCGTCCCCTAACACTAACCCTAATCCTAACCCTAAACCTAACACTTATCCGAAGCCTTACCCTAAACCGTCCCCTAAACCTAACCCGTACGCTAACACTAACCCGTACCCTAACATGTACGCTCACCCTAAACCGTTGTCATACCCGAACCTGTCCCCTAAACCGTTCCCGTCCCCTAACCCTAACCCTAACCCTAACCCTAACCCTTACCCAAAGCCTTACCCTAACCCGTCCCCTAATCCTAAATCGTACGCTATCCATAACGAGTACCCTAATACGTACGCTCACCCTAAACCGTTGTCGTACCCTAACCTGTCCCCTAAACCGTCCCCGTCCCCTAACCCTAACCCTAACCCTAACCCTAACCCTTACCCGAAGCCTTACACTAACCCGTCCCCTATTCCTAAACCGTACGCTAACACTAACCAGTACCCTAACACGTATGCTCACCCTAAACCATTATCGTACCCTAACCTGTCCCCTAAACCGTCCCCATCACCTAACACTAACCCTAACCCTAACCCTAACCCTTACCCGAAGCCTTACACTAACCCATCCCCTAATCCTAACCCGTACGCTAACCCTAACCCGTACCCTAACACGTACGCTCACACTAAACCGTTGTCGTACCCTAACCTGTACCCTAAACCATCCCCGTCCCCTATCCCTAACCCAAACCTTAACCCAAACCCTTACCCGAAGCCTTACCCTAACCCGTCCCCTAATCCTAACCGGTAGGCTAACACTAACACGTACCCTAACACGTACGCTCACCCTAAAACGTTGTCGTACCGTAACCTGTCCCCTAAACCGTCCCCATCCCCTAACCCTAACCCTAACCCTAACCCTAACACTAACCCTTACCCGAAGCCTTACACTAACCCGTCCCATAAGCCTAACCCGTACGCTAACAGTAACCCATACCCTAACACGTACGCTCACCCTAAACCGTTGTCGTACACTAACCTGTCCCCTAAACCGTCCCCGTTCCCTAACCCTGACCCTAACCCTAACCCTAACCCTAACCCTTACCCGAAGCCTTACACTAACCCGTCACCTAATCCTAACCCATACGCTAACAGTAACCCGTACCCTAACACGTACGCTCACTCTAAACGGTTGTCGTACCCTAACCTGTTCCCTAAACCGTCCCTGTCCCCTAACCCTAACCCTAACCCTTACCCGAAGCCTTACTCTAACCCGTCCCCTAATCCTAACCCGTACGCTAACCATAACCAGTACCCTAACACGTACACTCACCCTAAACCGTTGTCGTACCCTAACCTGTCCCCTAAACCGTCCCCGTCCCCTAACCCTAACCCTAACCCTAACCCTAACCCTTACCCGAAGCCTTACCCTAACCTGTCCCCTAATCCTAACCCGTACGCTAACACTAACCCGTAGCCTAACACGTACGCTCACCCTAAACCGTTGTCGTACCCTAACCTGTCCCCTAAACCGTCCCCGTCCCCTAACCCTAACCCTAACCCTAACCCTAATCCTTACCTGAAGACTTACGCTAACTCGTCCCGTAATCCTAACCTGTACGCTAACACTAACCCGTACCCTAACACGTACGCTCACCCTAAAGCGTTGTCGTACCCTAACATGTGCCCTAAACCGTCCCCGTCCCCTAACCCTAACCCTAAACCTAACCCTAACGCTAACCCTTACCCGAAGCCTTACCCTAACCCGTCCCCTAATCCTAACCCGTACGCGAACAATAACCCGTACCCTAACACGTACACTCACCCTAAACAGTTGTTGTACCGTAACCTGTCCCCTAAACCGTCCTCGTCCCCTAACCCTAACCCTAACCCTAACCCTAACCCTAACGCTTACCTGAAGCCTGTACCTAACCCGTCACTTAATCCTAACCCGTACGCTAACACTAACCCGTACCCTAACACGTACGCTCACCCTAAACCGTTGTCGTACCCTAACCTGTCCCCTAAACCATCCCCGTACCCTAACCCTAACCCTAATCCTAACCATAACCCTAACCCTTATCCGAAGCCTTACCCTAAACCGTCCCCTAAACCTAACCCGTACGATAACACTAACCCATACCCTAACACGTACGCTCACCCTAAACCGTTGTCGTACCCGAACCTGTCCCCTAAACCGTCCCCGTCCCCTAACCCTAACCCTAACCCTAACCCTTACCCGAAGCCTTACCCTAACCCGTCCCCTATTCCTAACCCGTACGATAACACTAACGAGTACCCTAACACGTACGCTCACCCTAAACCGTTGTCGTACCCTAACCTGTCGCCTAAACCGTCACCGTCCCCTAAACCTAACCCTAACCCTAACCCTAAACCGAACAGTTACCCGAAGCCTTACCCTAACCGGCCCCTAATCCTAACCCGTACGCTAACACTAACCCGTACCCTAACACGTACGCTCACCCTAAAATTTTGTCGTACCCTAACCTGTCCCCTAAAGCGTTTGCGTCCCCTAACCCTAACACTAACCCTAACCCAAACCCTTACCCAAAGCCTTACCCTAACCCGTCCCTTAATCCTAAATCGTACGCTAAAACGAACCAGTACCCTGACACTTACGCTCACCCTAAACCGCTGTGGTACCCTAACCTCTCCCTTAAACCGTCCCCATCCCCTAACCCTAACCCTAAACCTAACCCTAACCCTTACCCGAAGCCTTACCCTAACCCGTCCCCTAATCCTAACCCGTACGCTAACAGTAGCCCGTACCCTAACACGTACGCTCACTCTAAACCGTTGTCGTACCCTAACCTGTTCCCTAAACCGTCCCTGTCCCATAACCCTAACCCTAAACCTAACCCTAACCCTAACACTTACCCGAAGCCTTACCCTAACCCGTCCCCTAATCCTAACCCGTATGCTAACTCTAACCCGTACCCTAACACGTACGCTCACCCTAAACTGTTGTCGTACCCTAACCTGTCCCCTATACCGTCCCCATTCCCTAACCCTAACCTTAACCCTAACCATAACCCTAACCCTTACCCGAAGCCTTACACTCACCCGTCCCCTAATCCTAAACCGTACGCTAACACTAACCCGTACCCTAACACGTAGGCTCAGCCTAAACCTTTGTCGTACACTAACCTGTCCCCTAAACCATCCCCGTCCCCTAACCCTAACACTAACCCTAAACCTAACCCTTACCTGAAGCTTTACACTAACCCGTCCCGTAATCCTAACCCGTACGCTAACACTAACCCGTACCCTAACACGTACACTCACCCTAAACAGTTGTCGTACCCTAACCTGACCCCTAAACCGTCCCCGTCCACTAACCCTAACCCTAACCCTAACCCTAACCCTAACCCTAACCCTACCCTAACCCTAACCCTAACCCTAACCCTAACCCTAACCCTAACCCTAACCCTAACCCTAACCCTAACCCTAACCCTAACCCTAACCCTAACCCTAACCCTAACCCTAACCACCCTAACCCTAACCCTAACCCTAACCCTAACCCTAACCCTAACCCTAACCCTAACCCCCCCTAATCCTAACCCGTAAGCTAACACTAAACCGTACCCTAACACATACGCACACCCTAAACCGTTGTCGTACACTAACCTGTCCCCTAAACCGTCCCCGTCTCCTAACTCTAACCGTAACCCTAACACTAACCCTGACCCTTATCCGAAGCCTTACCCTAACCCGTCCTCTAATCCTAACCCGTACGCTAACACTAAGCCGTACCCTAACACGTACGCTCACCCTAAACCGTTGTCGTACACTAACATGTCCCCTAAATCGTCCCCGTCCCCTAACGCTAACCCTAAACCTAACCCTTACCCGAAGCCTTACCCTAACCCGTGCCCTAATCCTAACCCGTTCGCTAACACTAACCCGTAGCCTAACACGTACGCTCACCCTAAACCGTTGTCGTACCCTAACCTATCCCCTAAACCGTCCCCGTTCCCTAACACTAACCCTAACCCTAACCCTAATCCTTACCTGAGGCCTTACGCTAACTCGTCCCGTAATCCTAACCCGTACGCTAACAGTAACCCGTACACTAACACGTATGCTCACCCTAAACCGTTGTCTTACCCTAACATGTCCCCTAAACCGTTCCCGTCCCCTAACCCTAACCCTAACCCTAACCCTAACACTTACCCGAAGCCTTACACTAACCCGTCCCCTATTCCTAACCCGTACGCTAACACTAACCAGTACCCTAACACGTACGCTCACCCTAAACCGTTGTCGTACCCTAACCTGTCCCCTAAACCGTCACCGTCCCCTAACCCTAACCCTAACCCTAACACTAACAGAACACTTACCCGAAGCCTTACACTAACCCGTCCCCTAATCCTAACTCGTACGCTAACACTAACACGTACCCTAACATGTACGCTCACCCTAAACCGTTGTCGTACCCTAACCTGTCCCCTAAACCGTCCCCATTCCCTAACCCTAACCCTAAACCTAACCAAAACCCTAAACCTTACCCAAAGCCTTACACTCACCCGTCCCCTAATCCTAACGCGTACGCTAACACTAACCTGTACCCTCACACGTACGCTCACCCTAAACCGTTGTCGTACCCTAACCTGTACCCTAAACCGTCCCCGTCCCCTAACCCTAACCCTAACCCTAACCCTTACCCGAAGCCTTACCCTAACCCGTCCCCTAATACTAACCCGTACGCTAACACTAACCCGTGCCCTAACACGTACGCTCACCCTACACCGTTGTCGTACCCTAACCTGTCCCCTAAACCGTCACCGTCCCCTAACCCTAATCCTAACCCTAACCCGAACCCTTACCCGAAGCCTTACCCTAACCCGTCCCCTAATCCTAACCCGTACGCTAACACTAACCCGTACCCTAACACGTACGCTCAGCCTAAACTTTTGTCGTACCCTAACCTGTCCCCTAAACCGTCCCCATCCCCTAACCCTAACACTAACCCTAACCCTAAACCTAACCCTTACCCGAAGCCTTACCCTAACCCGTCCCGTAATCCTAACCCGTACGCTAACACTAACCCGTACCCTAACACGTACACTCACCCTAAACAGTTGTCGTACCCTAACCTGTCCCCTAAACCGTCGCCGTTCCCTAACCCTAACCCTAACCCTAACCATAACCCTTACCTGAAGCCTTACCCTAACCCGTCCCTTAATCCTAACCCGTACGCTAACACTAACCTGTACCCTAACACATACGCTCACCCTAAACCTTTGTCGTACCCTAACCTTTCCCCTAAACCATCCCCGTCCCCTAACCCTAACCCTAATCCTAACCCTAACCCTAACCCTTACCCGAAGCCTTATCCTAAACCGTCCCCTAAACCTAACCCGTAACCTAACACTAACCCGTACCCTAACACGTACGCTCACCCTAAACCGTTGTCGTACCAGAACCTGTCCCCTAAACCGTCCCCATCAGCTAACCCTAACATTAACCCTAACCCTAACCCTAACCCTTACCCGAAGACTTACACTAACCCATCCCCTAATCCTAACACGTATCCTAACCCTAACCCGTACCCTAATACGTACGCTCACCCTAAACCATTGTCGTACCCTAACCTGTACCCTAAACCATCCCCATCCCCTATCCCTAACCCTAACACTAACCCTAACCCTTACCCGAAGCCTTACCCTAACCCGTCCCCTAATCCTAACTGGTACGCTAACACTAACACGTACCCTAACACGTACGCTCACCCTAAAACGTTGTCATACCATAACCTGTCACCTAAACCGTCCCCGTCCCCTAACCCTAACACTAACCCTAACCCTATCCCTTACCCGAAGCCTTACCCTAACCCGGCCCCTAATCCTAACCCTTACGCTAACACTAAGCCGTAGCCTAACACGTACGCTCACCCTAAACCGTTGTCGTACCCTAACCTGTCCCCTAAACCGTCCCCATCCCCTAACCCTAACCCTAACCCTAACACTAACCCTAATCCTTACCTGAAGACTTACGCTAACTCGTCCCGTAATCCTAACACGTACGCTAACACTAACCCGTACCCTAACACCTACACTCACCCTAAAGCGTTGTCGTACCCTAACATGTCCCCTAAACCGTCCCCTTCCCCTAACCCTAACCCTAAACCTAACCCTAACACTAACCCTTACCCGAAGCCTTACCCTAACCCGTCCCCTAATCCTAACTCGTACGCTAAACATAACCAGTACCCTAACACGTACGCTCACCCTAAACCGTTGTCGTACCCTAACCTGTCCCCTAAACCGTCCCAGTCCCCTAACCCTAACCCTAACCCTAACCCTAAACCTTACCCAAAGCCTTACCCTAACCCGTCCCCTAATCCTAACCCGTACGCTAACACTAACCCATAGCCTAACACGTACGCTCACCCTAAACCGTTTTCGTACCCTAACCTCTCCCCTAAACAGTCCCCATCCCCTAACCCTAACCCTAAACCTAAACCTAACGCTAAACCTTACCCGAAGCCTTACCCTAACCCGTCCCCTAATCCTAAACCGTACGCTAACAATAACCCGTACCCTAACACGTACGCTCACGCTAAACAGTTGTCGTAGCCTAACCTGTCCCCTAAACCGTCCCCGTCCCCTAACACTAACCCTAACCCTAACCCTAACCCTTACCCGAAGCCTTACTCTAACCCGTCCCGTAATCCTAACCCGCACGCTAACACTAACCCGTAACCTAACACGTACACTCACCCTAAACAGTTGTCGTACCCTAACCTGTCCCCTAAACCGTCGCCGTCCCCTACCCCTAACCCTAACCCTAACCCTAACCCTTACCTGAAGCCTTAACTTAACCCGTCCCTTAATCCTAACCCGTACGCTAACACTAACCCGTACCCTAAAACGTACGCTCACCCTAAACCGTTGTCGTACCCTAACCTGTCCCCTAAACCATCCCCATCCCCTAACCCTAACCCTAATCCTAACCCTAACCGTTATCCGAAGCCTTACCCTAAACCGTCCCCTAAACCTAACCCGTACGCTAACACTAACCCGTACCCTAACACGTACGCTCACCCTAAACATTTGTCGTACCCTAACCTGTCCCCTAAACTGTCCCCGTCCCCTAACCCTAACACTAACCCTAACCCTAACCCTTACCCAAAGCCTTACCCTAACCCGTCCCCGAATCCTAAATCGTACGCTAACACGAACCCGTACGCTAACACTTACGCTCACCCTAATCCGTTGTCATAACCTAACCTCTCCCTTAAACCGTCCCCATACCCTAACCCTAAACCTAAACCTTAACCTAACCCTAACCCTTACCCGAAGCCTTACCCTAACCCTTCCCTAATCCTAACCCGTACAATAACAGTAACCCGTACCCTAACACGTACGCTCACTCTAAACCGTTGTCGTACGCTAACCTGTTCCCTAAACCGTCCCTGTCCCCTAACCCTAACCCTAACCCTAACCCTAAACCTAACCCTTACCCGAAGCCTTACCCTAACCCATCCCCTAATCCTAACCGGTACGCTAACACTAACCCATACCCTTACACATACGCTCACCCTAAACCGTTATCGTACCCTAACATGTCCCCTAAACCGTCCCCGTCCTCTAACCCTAACCCTAACCCTAACCATAAACCTTACCCGAAGCCTTACCCTAACCCGTCCCCTAATCCTAACCCGTATGCTAACTCTAACCCGTACCCTAACACGTACGCTCACCCTAAACCATTGTCGTACACTAACCTGTCCCCTAAACCGTCCCCATTCCCTAACCCTAACCTTAACCCTAACCATAACCCTAACCCTTACCCGAAGCCTTACACTCACCCGTCCCCTAATCCTAAACTGTACGCTAACACTAACCCGTACCGTAACACGTACGCTCACCCTAAACCGTTGTCGTACGCTAACCTGTCCCCTAAACCGTCCCCGTCCCCTAACCCTAACCCTAAACCTAACCCTAAACCTAACCCTTACCCGAAGCCTTACCCTAACCCGTCCCCTAATCCTAACCCATACGATAACTCTAACCCGTACCCTGACACGTACGCTCACCCTAAACCGTTGTCGTACCCGAACCTGTCCCCTAAACCGTCCCCGTCCCCTAACCCTAACCCTAACCCTAAACCTAACCCTTACCCGAAGCCTTACGCTCACCCGTCCCCTAATCGTAACCCGTACGCTAACACTAACCCGTACCCTAACACGTACGCTCACCCTAAACCGTTGTCGTACCCTAAACTGTCCCCTAAACCGTCACCGTCCACTAACCCTAACCCTAACCCTAACCCGAACCCTTACCCGAAGCCTTACCCTAACCCGTCCCCTAATCCTAACCCGTACGCTAACACTAACCCGTACCCTAACACGTACGCTCAGCCTAAACCTTTGTCGTATCCTAACGTGTCCCCTAAACCGTCCCCGTCCGCTAACCCTAACACTAACCCTAACCCTAAACCTAACCCTTACCCGAAGCCTTAACCTAACCCGTCCCGTAATCCTAACCGTACGCTAACACTAACCCGTACCCTAACACGTACACTCACCCTAAACAGTTGTCGTACCCTAACCTGTCGCCTAAACCGTCGCCGTCCCCGTCCCCTAACGCTAACCCTAACCCTAACCCTAACCCTTACCTGAAGCCTTACCCTAACCCGTCCCTTAATCCTAACCCGTACGCTAACACTAACCCGTACCCTAACACGTACGCTCCCCTAAACCATTGTCGTACCCTAACCTGTCCCCTAAACCATCCCCGTCCCCTAACCCTAACCCTAATCCTAACCCTAACCCTAACCCTTACCCGAAGCCTTACCCTAAACCGTCCCCTAAACCTAACCCGTACGCTAACACTAACCCGTACCCTAACACGTACGCTCACTCTAAACCGTTGTCGTACCCGAACCTGTCCCCTAAACCGTCCCCGTCCCCTAACCCTAACCCTAACCCTAACCCTAACCCTTACCTGAAGCCTTACCCTAACCCGTCCCCTAATCCTAACCCATACGCTAACACTAACCAGTACCCTAACAAGTACGCTCACCCTAAACCATTGTCGTACCCTAACCTGTCCCCTAAACCGTCACCGTCCCATAACCCTAACCCTAACCCTAACCCGAACCCTTACCACAAACCTTACCCTAACCCGTCCCCTAATCTTAACCCGTACACTAACACTAACCAGTACCCTAACACGTACGCTCACCCTAAACATTTGTCGTACCCTAACCTGTCCCCTAAACCGTCCCCGTCCCCTAACCCTAACCCTAACCCTAACCCTAAACCTTTCCCGAAGCCTTAACCTAACCCGTCCCCTAATCCTAACCCGTATGCTAACTCTAACCCGTACCCTAACACGTACGCTCACCCTAAACCGTTGTCGTACCCTAACCTGTCCCCTAAACTGTCCCCGACCCCTAACCCTAACCCTAACCCAAACCCTAACCCTAACCCTTACCCGAAGCCTTACGCTAACCCGTCCCCTAATCCTAACCCGTACGCTAACACTAACCCGTACCCTAACACGTACGCTCACCCTAAATCGTTGTCCTACCGTAACCTGTCCCCTAAACCGTCACCGTCCCCTAACCCTAACCCTAACCCTAACCCTAACCCGAACCCTTACCCGAAGCCTTACACTAACCCGTCCCCTAATCCTAACCCATACGCTAACACGAACCCGTTCCCTAACACCTACGCTCACCGTAAACCTTTGTCATACCCTAACCTGTCCCCTCAACCGTCCCCGTCCCCTAACCCTAACACTAACCCAAACCCTAACCCTAACCCTTACCCGAAGCCTTACCCTAATCCGTCCCCTAATCCTAACGCGTACGCTAAAAGTAACCCGTACCCTAACACGTATGCTCACCCTAAACCGTTGTCGTACCCTAACCTGTTCCCTAAACTGTCCCTGTCACCTAACCCTAACCCTAACCCTAACCCTAACCCTAAACCTTACCCGAAGCCTTATCCTAACCCGTCCCCTAATCCTTACCCGAACGCTAACACTAATCCATACCCTAACACGTACGCTCACCCAAAACCGTTGTCGTACCCTAATCTGTCCCCTAAACCGTCCCCGTCCCCTAACCCTAACCCTAACCCTAACCCTAACCCTAACCCTTACCCGAAGCTTTACCCTAACCTGTCCCCTAATCCTAACCCGTACGCTAACACTAAAGAGTACCCTAACACATACGCACACCCTAAAACTTTGTCGTACACTAACCTGTCCCCTAAACCGTCCCCGTCTCCTAACCCTAACCCTAATCCTAACCCTAACCCTTACCCGAAGCCTTACCATAACCCGTGTTCTAATCCTAACCCGTACGCTAACACTAACCCTTACCCTAACACGCACGCTCACCCTAAACCGTTGTCGTACCCTAACCTGTCCCCTAAACCGTCCCCGTCCCCTAACCCTAACCCTAACACTATCCCTTACCCGAAGCCTTACCCTAACCCGGCCCCTAATCCTAACCCGTACGCTAACACTAACCCGTACCCTAACACGTACGCTCACCCTAAACCGATGTCGTACCCTAACCTGTCCCCTAAACGGTCACCGTCCCCTAACCCTAACCCTAACCCTAACACTAACACTAACCCGTACCCTTACGCAAAGCCTTACCCAAACCGTCCCCTAATCCTAACCCGTACACTAATACTAACCCGTACCCTAACACGTACGCTCACCTTAAACCTTTGTCATACCCTAACCTGTCCCCTAAACCGTCCCCGTCCCCTAACCCTAACACTAACCCTATACCTAACCCTTACCCGAAGCCTTACACTAACCCGTCCCCTAATCCTAAACCGTACGCTAACATTAAACCGTACCCTAAACCTTACGCTCACCCTAAACCGTTGTCGTACCCTAACCTCTGCCTTAAACCTTCCCCATCCCCTAACCCTAACACTAACCCTAAACCTAACCCTAACTCTTACCCGAAGCCTTACCCTAACCCGTCCCCTAATCCTAACCCATACGATAACACTAACCCGTACCCTAACACGTACGCTCACCCTAAACTGTTGTCGTACCCTAACCTGTCCCCTAAACCGTCCCCGTGGCCTAACCCTATCCCTAACCCTAAACCTTACCCGAAGCCTTACCCTAACCCCTCCCCTAATCCTAACCCGTACGATAACACTAAACCGTACTCTAACACGTAGGGTCACCCTAAACCGTCCCCGTCCCCTAAACCTAACCCTAACCCTAACCCTAACCCTTACCCGAACCTTACCCTAACCCGTCACCTAATCCTAAACCGTACGCTAACTCTAACCCGTACCCTAACACGTACGCTCACCCTAAACCGTTGTCGTACCCTAACATGTCCCCTAAACCATCCCCGTCCCCTAACCCTAACCCTAAACCTAACCCTAACCCTAACCCCTACCTGAAGCCTTACACTAACCCGTCCCGTAATCCTAACCCGTACGGTAACACTAACCACTACTCTAACACGTACGCTCACCCTAAACGGTTGTCGTACCCTAACCTGTCCCCTAAACCGTCCCCGTCCCCGTCCCCTAACCCTAACCCTAACCCTAACCCTTACCCTAAGCCTTACCCTAACCCGTCCCCAATCCTAACCCGTACGCTAACAATAACCCGTACCCTAACACGTACGCTCACCCTAAACAGTTGCGTACCCTAACCTGTCCCCTAAACCGTCCCCATCCCCTAACCCTAACCCTAACCCTAACCCTAACACTTACCCGAAGCCTTACCCTAACCCGTCCGCTAATCCTAACCCGTACGCTAACACTAAACCGTACTCTACCACGCACGCTCACCCTAAACCGTTGTCGTACCCTAACCTGTCCCCTAAACCATCCCCGTCCCCGTCCCCTAACCCTAACCCTAACCCTAACCCTTACCCGAAGCCTTACTCTAACCCGTCCCCTAATCCTAACCCGTACGCTAACAATAACCCGTACCCTAACACGTACGCACACCCTAAACCGTTGTCGGACCCTAACCTGTCCCCTAAACCGTCCCCGTCCCCGTCCCCTAACCCTAACCCTAACCTTAACACTTACCCGAAGCCTTACCCTACCCGTCCCCTAATCCTAACCCGTACAATAACACTAACCCGTACCCTAACACGTACGCTCACCCTAAAGCGTTGTCGTACCCTAAACTGTCCCCTAAACCGTCCCCGTCCCCTAACCCTAACCCTAAACCTGACTATAACCCTAACCCTTACCTGAAGCTTTACCCTAACCCGTCCCGTAATCCTAAACTGTACGCTAACACTAACCCGTACCCTAACACGTACGCTCACCCTAAACCGTTGTCGTACACGAACCTGTCCCCTAAATCGTCCACGTCCCCTAACCCTAACCCTAATCCTAACCCTAAACCCTACCCGAAGCCTTACCCTAAACCGTCCCCTAATCCTAATCCGTACGCTAACACTAACCCGTACCCTAACACGTACGCTCACGCTAAACCATTGTCGTACACGAACCTGTCCCCTCAACCGTCCCCATCCCCGTCCCCTAAACCTAACCCTCACCCTAACCCTGACCCTTACCCGAAGCCTTACCCTAACCTGTCCCCTAATCCTAACACGTAGGCTAACACTAACCCGAACCCTAACGCCTATACTCACCCTAAAACGTTGTCGTACCCTAACTTGTCCCCTAAACCGTCCCCGTCCCCTAACCCTAAACCTAACCCTAACACTTACCCGAAGCCTTAGCCTAACCCATCCCCTAATCCTAACCTGTACGCTAACACTAAACCGTACCCTAACACATACGCACACCCTAAACCGTTGTCGTACCCTAAACTGTCCCCTAAACCGTCCCCGTCACCTAACCCTAACCCTAACCCTAACCCTAACCCTAACCCTTACCCGAAGCCTTACACTAACCCATCCCCTAATCCTAACCCGTACGCTAACTCTAACCCATACCCTAACACGTATGCTCATCCTTAACCGTTCTCGTACCCTAACCTGTACCCTAAATCATCCCCGTCCCCTATCCCTAACCCTAACCCTAACCCTAACCCTTACCCGAAGCCTTACCCTAACCCGTCCCCTAATCCTAACCCGTACACTAACACTGACAATTACCCTAACACGTACGCTCACCCTAAAACGTTGTCGTACCCTAACCTGTCCCCTAAACCGTCCCCGTCCCCTAACCCTAACCCTAACCCTAACCATAAACCTAACCCTAACCCTTACCCGAAGCCTTACCCTAACCCGTGCCCTAATCCTAACCCGTACGCTAACACTAACCCGTACCCTAACACGTACGCTCACCCTAAACCGTTGTCGTACACTAACCTGTCCCCTAAACCGTCCCCGTTCCCTAACCCTAACCCTAACCCTAACTCTAACCCTAACCCTAACACTTACCCGAAGCCTTACCCTAACCCGTCCCCTAATCCTAACCCGTACGCTAACACTAACACGTACCCTAACACGTACGCTTACCCTAAACCGTTGTCGTACCCTAACCTGTTCCCTAAACCGTCCCAGTCCCTTAACACTAACCCTAACCCTAACCTTAACCCTAACCCTTATCCGAAGCCTTACCCTCACCCTTCCCCAATCCTAACCCGTACGCTAACGCTAACCCGTACCCTAACACGTACGCTCACCCTAAACCGTTTTCATACCCTAACCTGTCCCCTAAACCGTCCCCGTCCCCTAACACTAACCCTAACCCTAACCCTAACCCTAACCCTTACCCAAAGCCATACCCTAACCCGTCACCTAATCCTAACCCGTAGGCTAACACTAACCCGTACCCTAACACGTACGCTCACCCTAAACCGTTGACGTACCCTAAACTGTCCCCTAAATCGTCCCCGTCCCCTAACCCTAACCCTTACCCGAAGCCTTACCCTAACCCGTCCCCTAATCCTAACCTGTACGCTAACCCTAAACCTAACCCTAACCCTTACCCGTAGCTTTACACTAACTCGTCCCCTAATCCTAACCCGTACGCTAACACTAAACCGAACCCTAACACGTACGCTCACACTAAACTATAGTCGTACCCTAACCTTTCCCCTAAACCTTCCCCGTCCCCTAACCCTAACCCTAACCCTAACCCTAACACTTACCTGAAGCCTTACCCTAACCCGTTCCCTAATCCTAACCCATAGGCTAACACTAACCCATACCCTAACACGTACTCTCACCCTAAACAGTTGTCGTACCCTAACCTGTCCCCTAAACCGTCGCCGTCCCCGTCCCCTAACCCTAACCCTAACCCTAACACTTACCCGAAGCCTTACCCTTACCCGTCCCCTAATCCTAACCCGTACGCTAACACTAACCCGTACCCTAGCACGTACGCTCACCCTAAACCGTTGTCGTACCCTAACCTGTCCCCTAAACCTTCCCTGTTCCCTAACCCTAACCCTAACCCTAACCCTTACCCGAAGCCTTACACTAACCCGTCCCCTAATCCTAACTCGTACGCTAACACTAACCCGTACCCTAGCACGTACGCTCACCCTAAACCGTTGTGGTACCCTCATCTGTCCCCTAAACCGTCCCAGTCCCCTAACCCTAACCCTAACTCTAACCCTAACCTTAACCCTTACCCGAAGCCTTACCCTTACCCGTCCCCTAATCCTATCCCGTACGCTAACACTAAACCGTACCCTAACACGTACGCTCAACCTAAACCGTTGTCGTACCCTAACCTGTCCCCTAAACTGTCCCCGTCCCCGTCCCCTAACCCTAACCCTAAACCTTACTGTAAGTGTTACCCTAAACCGTCCACTAATCCTAACCCGTACGCTAACACTAACCCGTACCCTAACACATACGCTCACCCTAAACCGTTGTCGTACCCTAACCTGTCCCCTAAACCGTCTCCATCCCCTAACCCTAACCCTAACCCTAACCCTAACCCTTACCCGAAGCCTTACACTAAACCGTCCCCTAATCGTAAACCGTACGCTAACACTAACCCGTACCCTAACACGTACGCTAACCCTAAACCGTTGTCATACACTAACATGTCCCCTAAACCGTCCCCGTCCCCTAACCCTAACCCTAACCCTTACCCGAAGCCTTACCCTTACCCGTCCCCTAATCCTAACCCGTACGCTAACACTAACCCGTACCCTAACGCGTACGCTCACCCTAAACCGTTGTCATACCCTAACCTGTTCCCTAAATCATCCCCGTCCCCGTCCCCTAACCCTAACCCTAACCATAAACCTTACCCGAAGCCTTACCCTAACCCGTCCCCTAATCCTAACCCGTAGGCTAACACTCACCCGTACCCTAACACGTACGCTCACCCTAAACCATTGTCGTACCCGAACCTGTCCCCTAAATCGTCCCCGTCCCCTAACACTAACCCTAACGCTAACCCTAACCCTAAACCTTACCCGAAGCCTTACCCTAACGCGTCCCCTAATCCTAACCCGTACGCTAACCCTAACACTAACCCTAAACCTTACCCGAAACCTTACCATAAACCGTACCCTATTCCTAACATGTACGCCCTCACTAAACCGTACCCTAACACATACGCTCACCCTAAACCATTGTCGTACCCTAACCTGTCCCCTAAACCGTCCCCGTCCCTGTCCCCTAACCCAAACCCTAACCATAACCCTAACACTTACCCGAAGCCTTACCCTAACCCGTCCCCTAATCCTAACCCGTACGCTAACACTAACCCATACCCTAACATGTACGCTCACCCTAAACCGTTGTCGAACACTAACCTGTCCCCTAAACCGGCCCCTAACCCTAACCCAACCCTAACCCTATCCCTATCCCTAACCCTTACCCGAAGCCTTACCCTAACCCGTCCCCTAATGCTAACGCGTACGCTAACACTGACCCGTACCCTAACACATACGCTCACCCTAAACCGTTGTCGTACCCTAACCTGTCCCCTAAACCGTCCCCGTCCCCTAACCCTAACACTAACCCTAAACCTTACCAGAAGCCTTACCCTAACCCTTCCCCTAATACTAACCCGTACGCTAACACTAACCCGTACCCTAACACGTACGCTCACCCTAAACCGTTGTGGTACCCTAACCTGTCCCCTAAAACGTCCCTGTCCCCTAACCGTAACCCTAACCGTAACCCTAACACTAACCCTTACCCGAAGCCTTACCCTAACCCGTCCCCTAATCCTAACCCGTACCCTAAGATTAACCGGTACCCTAATACGTACACTCACCCTAAACCGTTGTCGTACACTAACCTGTCCACTAAACCTTCCCCGTCCAGGTCCCCTAAGCCTAAGCCTAACCCTAAACCTAACCCTTACCCGAAGCCTTACACTAACCCGTCCCCTAATTCTAACCCGTATGCTAACACTAACCCGTACACTAACACATACGCTCACCCTAAACTGTTGTCGTACCCTAACCTGTCCCCTAAACCGTCCCCGTCCCCTAACCCTAACCCTAACCCTAATCCTAACCCTAACCCTTACCCGAAGTCTTACCCTAAACCCTCCCCTAATCCTAACCCGTACGCTAACACTAACCCGTACCCTAACACGTACGCTCACAATAAACATTTGTCGTACCCTCACCTGTCCCCTAAACCGTCCCCGTCCCCTAACCCTAACCCTAACCCTAACCCTAACCCTTACCCGAAGCCTTACCCCAACCCGTCCCCTCATCCTATCCCGTACGCTAACACTAACCCATACCCTAACACCTACGCTCACCCTAAATGTTGTCATACCCTAACCTGTCCCCTAAACCGTCCCCGTCCCCTAACCCTAAACCTAACCCTAACCCTAACCCTTTCCTGAAGCCTTACCCTAACCCGTCCCCTAATCCTAAACCGTACCCTAACACTAACCCGTAACCTAACACGTATGCTCACCCTAAACCGTTGTCGTACCCTAACCTGTCCCGTAAACCGTCACCGTCCCCTAACCCTAACCCTAACCTTAACCCTAACACTAACCCGAAGCCTTACCCTAACCCGTCCCCTAATACTAACTCGTACGCTAACACTAACCCATACCCTAACACGTACGCTCACCCTAAACCATTGTCGTACCCTAACATGTCCCCTAAACCGTCCCCGTCCGATAACACTAACCCTAACCATAAACCTAACCCTAACCCTTACCCGAAGCCTTACACTAACCCGTCCCATAATCCTAAACCGTACGCTAACCCTAACTCGTACCCTAATATGTACTCTCACCGTAAACCGTTGTCGTACTCTAAACTGTCCCCTAAACCGTCACCGTCCCCGTCCCGTAACCCTAACTTTAACCCTAAACCTAACCCTTACCCGAAGCCTTACACTAACCCATCCCCTAATCGTAAGCCGTACGCTAACACTAAACCATACCCTAACACGTACGCTCACCCTAAATCGTTGTCGTACCCTAACCTGTCCCCTAAACCGCCCCATCCCCTAACCCTAACCCTAACCCTAACCCTTACCCGAAGCCTTACACTAACCCGTCCCATAATCCTAACCCTTAGGCTAACACTAACCCGTACCCTAACACGTACGCTCACCCTAAACCGTTGTCGCACACTAACGTTTCCCCTAAACCATCCCCATCCCCGTCCCCTAAGCCTAACACTAACCCTAACCCTAACCCTTACCCGAAGCCTTACCCTAACCCGTCCCCTAATCCTAACCCGTACGCTAACACTAACCCGTACCCTAACACGTACGCTCACCCAAAACCGTTGTCGTACCCTAACCTCTCCCCTAAACCGTCCCCGTCCCCTAACCCTAACCATAACCTTAACCCTAACACTTACCCCAAGCCTTACCCTAACCCATCCCCTAACACTAACCCGTACGCTAACACTAACCCGTACCCTAACACGTACGCTCACCCTAAACCGTTGTCGTACCCTAACCTCTCCCCTACACCGTCCCCGTCCCCTAACCCTAACCTAATCCCTAACCCTAACCCTTACCCCAGGCCTTAATCTAAGCCGTCCCCTAATCCTAAACCGTACGCTAACACTAACCCCTTCCCTTACACGTACGCTCACCCTAAACCGTTGTCGTACCCTAACCTGTCCCCTAAACCGTCCCAGTCCCCGTCCCCTAACCCTAACCCTAACCCTTACCCGAAGCCTTACACAAAACCGTCCCCTAATCCTAACCCGTACGCTAACACTAACCCATACCCTAACACATACGCTCACCCTAAACCGTTGTCGTACAATAACCTGTCCCTTATACCGTCCCCGTCCCCTTACCCTAACCCTAACCCTAACCCTAACACTAACCCTTACCTGAAGCCTTACCCTAACCCGTGTCCTAATCCTAACCCGTACGCTAACACTAACCCGTACACTAACACGTTCGCTCACCCTAAACCGTTGTCGTACCCTAACCTGTACCCTAAACCGTCACCGCCCCCGTCCCGTAAGCCTAACTCTAACCCTAAACCTAACCCTTACCCGAAGCCTTACCCTAACCCGTCCCCTAATTCTAACCCATACGCTAACACTAAACCGTACCCTAACACATAGGCTCACCCTAAACCGTTGTCGTACAATAACCTGTCCCGTAAACCGTCCCCGTCCCCTAACCCTAACCCTAACCCTAACACCTACCCGAAGCCTTACCCTAAACTGTCCCCTAATCCTAACCCTTACGCTAACACTAACCTGTCCCCTAACACCTACGCTCACCCTAAACCGTTGTCGTACCCTAACCTGTCCCATAAACCGTCCCCGTACCCTAACCCTAACCCTAAACTTACCCGAAGCCTTAACCTAACCCGTCCCCTAATCCAAACCCTTAGGCTAACACTAACCCGTACCCAAACACGTACGCTCACCCTAAACAGTTGTCGCACCCTAACCTGTCCCCAAACCGTCCCCATCCCTGGCCCCTAACCCTAAAACTAACCCTAACCCTAACCCTTACCCGAAGCCTTACCCTATCCCGTCCCCTAATCCTAACCCGTATGCTAACACTAACCCGTACCCTAACACGTACGCTCACCCTAAACCGCTGTCGTACCCTAACCTTTCCCCTAAACCGTCCCCGTCCCCTATCCCTAAACCTGACCCTAACTCTAATCCTTACCCGAAGCCTTACCCTAACCCGTCCCCTAAACCTAAACCGTACGCTAACACTAACCCGTAACATAACACGTACGCTCACCCTAAAACGTTGTCGTACCCTAACCAGTCCCCTAAACCATCCCCGTCCCCTAAAACTAACCCTAACCCTAACCCTTACCCGAAGCCTTACACTAAACCGTCCCCTAATCCTAACCCGTACGTTAACACTAACTGGTACCGTAACACGTACGCTCACCCTAAACATTTGTCATAACATAACCTGTCTCCTAAACCGTCCCCTTCCCTAACCCTAAACCTAAACCTAATACTAACCGGTCCCCTAAACCGTCCTCGTCCCCGTCCCCTAACCCTAAGCCTAACCCTAACGCTAACCCTTACCCAAAGCCTTACCCTAACCCGTCCCCTAATCCTAACCTGTACGCTAACACTAACCCGTACCCTAACATGTACGTTTACCCTAAACCATTGTCGTACACTAACCTGTCCCCTAAACCGTCCCCGTCCCCTAACCCTAACCCTAACCCTAATCCTAACCAGTCCCCTAAACTGTCCCCGTCCCTGTCCCATAACCCTAAGACTAAACCTAACGCTAACACTTACCCGAAGCCTTACACTAACCCGTACCATAATCCTAAACCGTACGCTAACACTAACCCATTCCCTAACACGTACGCTCACCCTAACACTTTGTCATACTCTAACCTGTACCCTAAGCCGTCCCCTTCACCTAATCCTAACCCTAACCATAACCCTAACCATAACCCTTACCCGAAGCCTTACCCAAACCCGTCTCCTAATCCTAAGCCGTACGCTAACACTAACCCATACCCTAACACGTACGCTCACCCTAAACCGTTGTCGTATCCTAACCTTTCCCCTAAACCGTCCCCGTCCCCTAACCCTAACACTAACCATTTCCCTAACCCTAACCCTTACCCGAAGCCTTACCCTGACCGGTCACCTAATACGAACCCGAACGCTAAAACTAACCCGTAGCCTAACACGTACGCTCACCCTAAACCGTTGTCGTACCCTAACCTCTCCCCTAAACCGTCCCCGTCCCCTAATCCTAACCCTAACCCTAACCCTAACACTTACCCGAAGCCATACCCTAACCCGTCCCCTAATCCTAACCCGTACCCTAACACGTACACTCACCCTAAACCATTGTCGTACCCTAAACTCTGACCTACACCATCCCCGTCCCCGTCCCCTAACCCTAACCCTAACCCTAAGCCTAACCCTTACCCGAATCCTTACCATAACCCGTCCCCTACTCCTAACCCGTACGATAACACTAACCCATACCCAACACGTACGATCACCCTAAACCGTTGTCGTACCCTAACCTGTCCCCTAAACCTTCCCCGTCCCCTAACCCTAACCCTAACCCTAATCCTAAACCTGAACCTTACCCGAAACCTTATCCTAACCCGTCCCCTAATCCTAACACGTACGCTAACACTAACCCGTACCCTAACACGTACGGTCACCCTAAAACTTTGTCGTACACTAACCTGTCCCTTAAACCGTCCCCATCCGCTAACCCTAACCCTAACCCTAAACCTAAAACTTACCCGAAGCCTTACCCTAACCCGTCACATAATCCTAACCCGTATGCTAACACTAACCCGTACCCTAACAGGTACGCTCACCCTAAACTGTTTTCATACCCTAACCTGTCCCCTAAACCGTCCCCGTCCCCCAACCCTAACCATAACCCTAACCCTAAGACTTACTCGAAGCCTTACCCTAACCCGTCCCCTAATTCTAACCGGTACGCTAACACTAACCCTTACCCTAACATGTACAATCACCCTAAATCTTTGTCGTACCCTAACCTGTCCCCTAAACCATCCCCATCCCCTAACCCTAACACTAACCCTAACCCTAACCCTTAACCAAAGTCTTCCCCTAACCCGTCCCCTAATCCTAACCCGTACGTTAACACTAACCCGTACCCTAACATGTACAATCACCCTACACCGTTTTCGTACCCTAACCTGTCACCTAAACCGTCCCCGTCCACTAACTCTAACCCTAACCCTAACCCTAACCCTTACCCGAAGCCTTACCCTAACCCGTCCCCTAATCCTAACCCATACGCTAACACTAACCCGTACCCTAACACGTACGCTCACCCTAAACCGTTGTCTACCCTATGCTGTCCCCTAAACCGTCCCTGTCCCCTAACCGTAACCCTAAGCCTAAACTTTACCCGAAGTCTTACCCTAACCCGTCCCCTAATCCTAACCCGTACGCTAACACCTACGCTCACCCTAAACCATTGTTGTACCCTAACCTGTCCCCTAAACCATCCCCATCCCCTAACCCTAACCCTAACCCTAACCCTAAACCTTACTGGAAGCCTTAACCTAACCCATCCCCTAATCCTAACCCGTACGCTAACACTAACACATACCCTAACACGTATGCTCACCCTAAACCGTTGTCGTACCCTAACCTCTCCCCTAAACCATCCCCGTCCCCTAACCCTAACAATAACCCTAAACCTAAACCTTACCCAAAGCCTTACCTAAACCCGTCCCATAATCCTAACCCGTACGCTAACACTAATCCATACCCTAACACGTACACTCAGCCTAAATCTTTGTCCTACAATAACCTGTCCCTTAAACCGTCCCCATCCGCTAACCCTAACCCTAACCCTAAACCTAACCCTTACCCGAAGCCTTACCCTAACCCGTCCCCTAATCCTAACCCTTACGCTAACACTAACCCATACCATAACACGTACGCTCACCCTAAACCGTTTTCGTACCCTAACCTGTCCCCTAAACCGTCCCCGTCCCCCAACCCTAACCCTAACCCTAAGCCTTACCCGAAGCCTTAAACTAACCTGTCCCCTAATCCTAACCGGTACGCTAACACTAACCCGTACCCTAACACGTACGCTCACCCTAAACGGTTGCCGTACCCTAAACTGTCACCTAAACCGTCCCCGTCCGTCCCCTATCCCTAACCCTATCCCTAACCCTAACACTTACCCGAAGCCTTACCCTAAACCGTCCCCTAATCCTAACCCGTACGTTAACACTAAACCTTACCCTAACATGTACAATCACCCTAAACCGTTGTCATACCCTAACCTGTCCCTTAAACCGTCCCCATCCCCTAACCCTAACACTAACCCTAAACCTAACCCTAACAATTAACCGAAGACTTCCCCTAACCCATCCCGTAATCCTAACCCGGACCCTAACACTAACCCGTACCCTAACACGAATGCTCAACCTAAACCGTTTTCGTACCCCAACCTGTCCCCTAAAGAATCCCAATCCCCTAACCCTAACCCTAACCCTTACCCTTACCCGAATCCTTACCCAAACCCGGCCCCTAATCCTAACTCGTACGCTAAAACTAAACCGTACCCTAACACGTACGCTCACCCTAAAACGTTGTCGTACCCTAAACTGTAACCTAAACCATCCCCGTCCCCTAACCCTAACCCTAACCCTAACCGGTCCCCTAAACCGTACCCGTCCCCGTCCCCTGACCCTAACCCTAACGCTAAGCCTTACCCGAAGCCTTACACTAACCCGTCCCCTAATCCTGACCCGTACGCTAACACTAACCCGTACCCTAACACGTACGCTCACCCTAAACCGTTGTCGTATCCTAAACTTTCCCTTAAACCATCCCCGTCCCCTAACCCTAACACTAACCCTATCCCTAAACCTAACCCTTACCAGAAGCCTTACCCGAACCCGTCCCCTAATACTAAGCCGTACGCTAACACTAAACAGTACCCTAACACGTACACTCACCCTAAACCGTTGTCGTATCCTAACCTTTCCCCTAAACCGTCCCCGTCCCCTAACCCTAACACTAACCCTTTCCCTAACCCTAACCCTTACCCGAAGCCTTACCCTGACCGGTCACCTAATACGAACCCGTACGCTAACACTAACCCGTAGCCTAACACGTACGCTCACCCTAAACCGTTGCCGTACCCTAACCTGTCCCCTAAACCGTCCCCGTCCCCTAACCCTAACCGTCAACCTAACCCTAAACATTACCTGAAGCCTTACCCTAACCCATCCCCTAATCCTAACCCGTACGCTAACACTAAACCGTAACCTAACACCTACACTCACCCTAAAACGTTGTCGTATCCTAACCTGTCCCCTAAAACCTCCCCGTCCCCTAACCATAACACTAAACCTAACCCTAAACCTTACCTGAAGCCTTACCCAAACCCATCCCCTAATCCTAACCCGTACGCTAACACTAAACGGTACCCTAACACCTACACTCACCCTAAAACGTTGTCGTATCCTAACCTGTCCCCTAAACCGTCCCCGTCCCCTAACCCTAACCCTAACACTAACCCTAACCCTTACCCGTAGCCCTAACCTAACCCATAGGCTAACAGTAAACCGTAGCCTAACACGTACGATCACCCTAAACATTTGTCGTACCATAACCTGTCCCCTAAACTGTCCCCGTCCCCGTCACCTAATCCTAACACTAACCCTAAACCTAACACTTACCCGAAGCCATACCCTAACCCGTCCCCTAATCCTAACCCGTACCCTAACACGTACGCTCACCCTAAACCATTGTCGTACCCTGAACTGTGACCTATACCGTCCCCGTCCCCGTCCCCTAACCCTAACCCTAACCCTAAGCCTAACCCTTACCCGAATCCTTACCATAACCCGTCCCCTACTCCTAACACGTACGATAACACTAACCCGTACCCAACACGTACGATCACCCTAAACCGTTGTCGTACCCTAACCTGTCCCCTAAACCTTCCCCGTCCCCTAACCCTAACCCTAACCCTAATCCTAAACCTGAACCTTACCCGAAACCTACCCTAACCCGTCCCCTAATCCTAACACGTACGCTAACACTAACCCGTACCCTAACACGTACGCTCACCCTAACACTTTGTCGTACACTAACCTGTCCCTTAAACCGTCCCCATCCGCTAACCCTAACCCTAACCCTAACCCTAAAACTTACCCGAAGCCTTACCCTAACCCGTCACATAATCCTAACCCGTATGCTAACACTAACTCATACCCTAACAGGTACGCTCACCCTAAACTGTTTTCATACCCTAACCTGTCCCCTAAACCGTCCCCGTCCCCCAACCCTAACCCTAACCCTAAGCCTTACCCGAAGCCTTAAACTAACCTGTCCCCTAATTCTAACCGGTACGCTAACACTAACACGTACCCTAACACGTACGCTCACCCTAAACGGTTGTGGTACCCTAAACTGTCACCTAAACCGTCCCCGTCCGTCCCCTATCCCTAACCCTAACCCTAACCCTAACACTTACCCGAAGCCTTACCCTAAACCGTCCCCTAATCCTAACCCGTATGTTAACACTAAACCTTACCCTAACATGTACAATCAACCTAAATCGTTGTCGTACCCTAACCTGTCCCTTAAACCGTCCCCATCCCCTAACCCTAACACTAACCCTAACCCTAACCCTAACAATTAACCGAAGACTTCCCCTAACCCATCCTGTAATCCTAACCCGGACCCTAACACTAACCCGTACCCTAACACGAATGCTCAACCTAAACCGTTTTCGTACCCCAACCTGTCCCCTAAAGAATCCCCATCCCCTAACCCTAACCTTAACCCTTACCCTTACACAAATCCTTACCCAAACCCGGCCCCTAATCCTAACTCGTACGCTAAAACTAAACCGTACCCTAACACGTAGGCTCACCCTAAAACGTTGTCGTACCCTAATCTGTCACCTAAACCATCCCCGTCCCCAAACCCTAACCCTAACCCTAACCGGTCCCCTAAACCGTCCCCGTCCCTGTCCCCTGACCCTAACCCTAACGCTAACCCTTACCCGAAGCCTTACCCTAACCCGTCCCCTAATCCTAACCCGTACGCTAACACTAACCCGTACGCTAACACGTACGCTCACCCTAAACCGTTGTCGTATCCTAACCTTTCCCTTAAACCATCCCCGTCCCCTAACCCTAACATTAACCCTATCCCTAAACCTAAACCTTACCAGAAGCCTTACCCTAACCCGTCCCCTAATACTAAGCCGTACGCTAACACTAAACAGTACCCTAACACGTACACTCACCCTAAAACGTTGTCGTACCCTAACCTGTCCCCTAAACCGTCCCAGTCCACTAACCCTAACCCTAAACCTAACACTAACCCTAACCCTTACCCGAAGCCTTACCCTAACCCGTCCCCTAATCCTAACCCATACGCTAACACTAACCCGTACCCTAACACTTACGCTCACAGTAAACCATTGTCGTACCCTAACCTGTCCCCTAAACTGTCCCCGTCCCATAACCCTAACCCTAACCCAAACCCTAACCCTTACCCGAAGCCTTACACTAACCCATCCCCTAATCCTTACCCGTACGCTAACACTAACCCATACCTTAACACGCACGCTCACCCTAAACCGTTGTCGTACCCTAACATGTCCCCTAAACCATCCCTGTCCCCTAACCCTAACCCTAACACTAACCCTAAACCTAACCCTTACCCGAAGCCTTACCCTAAACCATCCCCTAATCCTAACCCGTACGCTAACACTAACCCATACCCTAACACGTACGCCGACCCTAAACCGTTGTCGTACCCTAACCTGTCCCCTAAACTGTCCCCATCCCTTAATCCTAACCCTAAACCTTATCCGAAGGCTTACCCTAACCAGTCCCCTAATCCTAACCCGTACGCTAACACTAACCCGTACCGTAACACGTACGCTAACCCTAAACCGTTGTCGTACCCTAACCTGTCCCCTAAACCGTCCCCATCCCCTAACCATAACCATAATCCTAACCCTTACCCGAAGCCTTACCCTAACCCGTCCCCTAATCCTAACCCGTACGCTAACACTAACCCGTACCCTAATGTAGGCTCACCCTACACCGTTTTCGTACACTAACCTGTCCCCTAAACAGTCCCCGTCCCCTAATCCTAACCCTAACCCTAACCCTAACCGTAAACCTAAACCTTACCCGAAGCCTTACACTAACCCGTCCCCAAATCCTAACCCGTACGCTAACACTAACCCGTACCCTAACACATACACTCACCCTAAACCATTGTCGTATCCTAACCTATCCCCTAAACCGTCCCCATCCCCTAACCCTAACCGTATTCCTAACACTAACCATTATGCGAAGCCTTACCCTAACCCGTCACCTAATCCTAACCCGTACGCTAACACTAACCCATACCCTAAAACGTACACTCACCCTAAACCGTTGCCGTACCCTAACCTGTCTCCTAAACCGTCCCCGTCCCCTAAACCTAACCCTAACCCTAACCCTAACCCTTACCTGAAGCCTTACACTAAACTGTCACCTAATCCTAACCCGTACGCTAACACTAACCCGTACCCTAACAGGTACCCACACCCTAAACCGTTGTCGTACCCTAACTTGTCACCTAAACTGTCCTCGTCCCCTAACCCTAACCCTAACCCTAACCCTAACCCTAACACTTACCCGAAGCCTTACCCTAACCCATCCCCTCATCCTAACCCGTACATTAACACTAAACCTTACCCTAACATGTACAATCACCCTAAACCGTTGTCGTACCCTAACCTGTCCCCTAAACCGTCCCCATCCCCTAACCCTAACAATAACCCTAACCCTAACCCTAACATTTAACCGAAGCCTTCCTATAACACGTCCCGTAATCCTAACCCGTACCCTAACACTAACCCGTACCCTAACACGTATGCTCAACCTAAACCGTTTTCGTACCCCAACCTGTTCCCTAAACAGTCCCCATCCCCAAACCCTAACCCTAACCCTAACCCTTACCCTTACCCGAATCCTTACCCAAACACGTCCCCTAATCCTAACTCGTACGCTAAAACTAAACCATACCCTAACACGTACGCTCACCCTAAACCGTTGTCCTACCCTAACCTGTAACCTAAACCGTCCCCATCCCCTAACCCTAACCCTAACCCTACCCGGTCCCCTAAACCGTCCCCGTCCCTGTCCCCTGACCTTAACCCTAACGCTAACCCTTACCCGAAACCTTACACTAACCCGTCCCCTAATCCTAACCCGTAAGCTAACACTAACCCGTACCCTAACACGTACGCTTACCCTAAAACATTGTCGTACCCTAACCTGTCCCCTAAACCGTCCCTGTCCCCTATCCCTAACCCTAACCATAACAATAACCCTTACCCGAAGCCTTAACGTAACCCGTCCCCTAATCCTAACCCGTACGCTAACACTAACCCATACCTTAACACGTACGCTCATCCTAAACCGTTTTCGTAACCTAACGTGTCCCCTAAACCGTCCCCGTCCCCTAATACTAACCCTAACTATAACCCAACCCTAACCCTTACCCGAAGCCTTACCCTAACACATTCCCTAATCCTAACCCGTACGCTAACACTAACCCGTACCCTAACACGTACGCTCACCCTAAACCGTTGTCGTACCCTAACATGTCCCATAAACCGTCCCCGTCCCCTAACCCTAAACCTATCCCTAACCCTAACCCTTACCCGAAGCCTTACCCTAACCCGTCCCCTAATCCTAACCCGTACGCTAAAACTAACCCATACCCTAACACGTACGCTCACCCTAAACCATTCTCGTAACCTAACCTATCCTCTAAACTGTCCCCGTCCCCTAACCCTAACCCCAACCCTAACCCTAACCCTTACCCGCAGCCTTACCCTAACCCGTGCCCTAAACCTAACCCGTACACTAACACTAACCAGTACCCTAACATGTACGCTTAACCTAAACCCTTGTCGTACACTAACCTGTCCCCTAAACTGTCCCCGTCCTCTAATCCTAACCCTAACCCTAAACCTAACCCTAGCCCTTACCCTAAGCCTTAGGCTAACCCATCCCCTAATCCTAAACCGTACGATAACAGTAACCTGTACCCTAACACGTACGCTCACCCTAAATCGTTGTCATAACCTAACCTGTCCCCTAAACCGTTGCCGTCCCCTAACCCTAACCCTAACCCTAACCATAACCCTTACCCGAAGCCTTACCCTAACCCGTCCCCTAATCCTAACCTGTATGCTAACACTAACCCGTACCCTAACACGTACGCTCACCCTAAAACATTGTCGTACCCTAACCTGTCCACTAAAACATCCACGTCCCCTAAACCTAAACCTAACCCTAACCCTAACCCTAAACCTAACACTAACCCTTACGCGAAGCCTTACACTAACCCGTCCCCTAATCTTAACCCGTACGCTAACACTATCCCGTTCCCTAACATGTACGCTCACCCTAAAGAGTTGTCGAACTCTAACCGGTCCCCTAAACCGTCACCGTCCCCTAACCCTAACCCTAACCCTAACCCTAACCTATACCATAAACCGTCCCCGTGCCCGTCCCCTAACCCTAACCCTAACCCTAAACTTAACCCTTACCCGAAGCCTTACCCTAACCCGTCCCCTAATGCTAACCCGTACGCTAACACTAACCCGTACCCTAACATGTACACTCACCCTATGCCGTTGTCGTACCCTAACCTGTCCCCTAAACCGTCCCCCTCCCCTAACCCTAACCCTAACCCTAAACCTAACCCTTACGCGAAGCCTTACCGTAACCCGTCCCCAAATCCTAACCCGTATGCTAACTCTAACCCGTACCCTGACACGTACGCTCACCCTAAACCGTTGTCGTAACCGAACCTGTCCCCTAAACCGTCCCCGTCCCCTAATCTTAACCCTATCCTTAACCCTAAACCTTACTCGAAGCCTTACCCTAACCCGACCCTTAATCCTAACCCGTAGGCTATCACTAACCCATACCCTAACACGTACACTCACCCTAAATCTTTGTCGTACCCTAACCTGTCCCCTCAACCGTCCCCATCCCCTAACCCTAACCCTAACCCTTACCCGAAACCTTACCGTAACCCGTCCCCTAATTCTAAACAGTACGCTAACACTAACCCATACCCTAACACGTACGCTCACCCTAAACCGTTGTCGTAACCTAACCTGTCCTCTAAACCATCCCTGTCCCCTAACCCTAACCCTAACCTTAACTCTAACCCTAACCCTTACCCGAAGCCTTACCCTAACCCGTCCCCTATTCCTAACCCGTACGCTAACACTAACCCATACCCTAACACGTACGCTAACCCTAAACCATTGTCATACCCTAACCTGTCCCCTAAACCGTCACCGTCCCCTAAACCTAATCTTAACCCTAACCCTAACCCTTACCCAAAGCCTTACCCTAACCCGTCCTCTAATCCTAACCCCTATGCTAACAATAACCCATACCCTAACACGTACGCTCACCCTAAACCATTGTCGTACCCTATCCTGTCCCCTAAACCGTCCCGATCCCCTAACCCTAACCCTAACACTAACCCTATCCCTAACCCTTACCCGAAGCCTTACACTAACCCGTCCCCTAATCCTAACCCGTACGCTAACACTAACCCGTACCCTAACACATATGCTCACCCTAAATCATTGTCGTACCCTAACCTGTCCCCTAAACCGTCCCCGTACCCTAACCCTAACCCTAACCCTTACATGAAGCTTTACCCTAACCCGTCCCCTAATCCTAACCCGTACGCTAACACTAACCCGTACCCTAACACGTATGCTCACCCTAAACCGTGGTCGTACCCTAACCTGTCCCCTACACTCTCCCCATCCCCTAACCCTAACTCTAACCCTAACCCTGACCCTTACCTGAAGCCTTACCCTAACCCGTCCCCTAATCCTAACCTGTACGCTAACACTAACCCGTACCATACCACGTACGCTCACCCTTAACCGTTGTCGTACCCTAACCTGTCCCCTAAACTGTCCCTGTCCCCTAACTCTAACCCTAACCCTTACCCGAAGACTTACCCTAACCCGTCCCCTAATTCTAACCCGTATGTTAACACTAACCCGTACCCTAACACGTACGCTCACCCTAAACCGTTGTCTTACCTAACCCGTCCCCTAAACCGTCCCCGTCCCATAACCCTAACCCTAACCCTTACCCGAAGCCTTACCCTAACCGGTCCCCTAATCCTAACCCATACACTAACACTAACCTGTACCCTAACATGTACGCTCACCCTAAACCGTTGTCCTACCCTAACCTGTCCCCTAAACCCTCCCCGTCCCCTAACCCTAACCCTAACCCTAACCCTAACCCTTACCCGAAGCCTTACCCTAACACGTCCCCTATACCTAATCCGTACGTTAACACTAACCCGTACCCTAACACCTACGCTCACCCTAAACCGCTGTGGTATCCTAACCTTTTCCCTAAACCGTCCCCGTCCCATAATGCTAAACCTAAATCTTTACAGATGCCTGTCCCTAAACCGTCCCCAAATCCTAACCCATACGCTAACACTAAACTGTACCCTAATATGTAGGCTCACCCTAAATCGCTGTCGTACCCTAATCTGTAGCCTAAACCGTCCCTTTCCCCAACCCTATCCCTCACCCTAACACTTACACGAAGCCTTACTCTAACCTGTCCCCTAATCCTAACCCAAATGCTAACACTGACCAGTACCCTAACATGTACGCTCACCCTAAAGCATTGTCGTACCCTAACCTGTACCCTAACACGTCCTCATCCACTAACCCTAACTCTAACACTTACCTGAAGCCTTACCCTAACCCATCCCCTAATCCTAAACCGTGTGCTAACACTAACCCATACCCTAACTCGTACGATCACACTAAACCGTTGTCGTACACTAACCTGTACTCTAAACCTTCCCTGTCCCCTAACCCTAACCCTAATCCTTACCGGAAAAGTTACCCTAACCCGTCCCCTAATCCTAACCCGTATGCTAACATTTACACCTACCCTAACTTGTATGCTCAATGAAAACCGTTGTCATACACTAACCTGTACCTAAACAGTCCCTGTCCCATAACCCTAACCCTAACCCTTATCCGAAGCCTTACCCTAACCCGTCACCTAAGCCTAACTGGTACGCTAACACTAACACATACCCTAACATGTACACTCACCCTAAACCATTGTCTTCCCCAAACCTGTACCTTAAATCGTCCCTGGCCCTGTCCCCTAACATTAACCATAACCCTAACCCTTACCCGAAGCCTTATCCTAACCCGTCCCCTAATCCTAATCCGTACGCCAACACTAACCCATACCCTTACACCTACGCTCACCTTAAATCGTTGTCGTACACTAAATTGTACCCTAAACCGTTCCCATTCCCTAACCTAATCCCTAACCCTAACCATAAACCTAATCATTACCCGAAGCCTTAGTCTAAACTGTCCCCTAATCCTAAACCGTATGCTAGCACTAACACATACCCTAACATGTACACTCAACCTAAACTGCTGTCGTATTCTAACCTATACCCTAAACCGTTCCCATCCCCTAACCCTAACCCTAACCCGACGTCTTACCCTATCCCTTCCACTAATCATGGACCATACACTAACACTAAACCTTACCCTAACATGTATTCTCACACTAACACATTGTGGTACCCTAACCTGTACCTTGAACCGTCTCCATCTCCTAACCCTAACCCTAACCCTAACCCTTACCCTAAGCATTACCCTAACCAGTCCCCTAATTCTAACCCATATGCTAACACTAACCTGTGCCCTAACATGTATGCTCACCCTAAACTGTTGTCGTACCCTAACCTGTACCCTAAACCGTCCCTGTCCCTGTTCCCTAACACTAACACATACCCGAATCATGTCTCTAAACCTTACACTAATCCTAACCCTTATGGTAGCACTAACATGTACCCTAAAACATACGCTCACCCTAAACTTTTGTCATTCCCTAACCTGTATCCTAAATGGTCCCAGTCCCCTAACAATAACCCTAAACCTAAACCTAAACCTAACCCTTACGTGAAGCTTTACCCTAACCCGTCCCTTAAACCTAACCCGTATGCTAATACTAACCCATAACCTAACACGTACGCTCACCCTAAATCATTGTCATACCCTAACCTGTACCATAAATCGTCGTTGTCCCCAACCTCAAACCGTTTCCCGAAACCTTATACTAACCCTTCCCCTAATCCTAACCCGTAAACTAACACTAACATGTACCCTAACACTTACGCTCACCCTATACCGTTGTCGTACCTTAAATTGTACCCTAAACTGTCCCCATCCCCTAACCCTAACCCTAACCCGAACCCTTACCCAAAGCCTTACGCTAACCCATCGGTAATCCTAACCCGTACGCTATCACTAACCTGTATCCTAACATGTACACTCACACTAAACAATTGTCGTACCCTATCCTGTACCCTAAAACGTCCCCATCCCCTAAACCTAAACTTAAGCCTTAGCCGAAGCCTTACCCTAACACCTCCCGTAATCCTAACCCGTTTGCAAACACTAACCCATACCTTAACACGTGTAGTCAACCTAAACTGTTGTCATACACTAAACTGTACCCTAAACCGTCCCCGTCCCCCAACCCGAACCCTAAATCTTACCCTTACCCGAAGTCTTACCTTAACCCGTCCCATAATCCGAAACTGTACGCTAACGCTAACCCATACCCTATCACGTACACTCACCCTAAACCGTTGTCATACCCTAACCTGTAACAAAAACCGTCCCCATCCCCTAACCTTAACCCTAACTCTTATCCGAAACCTTACCCTAACACGTCCTCTAATCTTAACCCATACGCTAACACTAACCCATAGCCTAAAATGTACGCTCAACCAAAACTCTTGTTTTACCCTACACTGTACCCTAAACCGTCCCCATCCCCTAACCCTAACACTTTCCCTAAACCTTACAGTAACCCGTCCCCTAATCTAAACCCGTACGCTAACACTAACTCTTACTCTAACTGCTATGCTCACCCTAAACCTTTGTCTTACACTAACCTGTACTCTAAACCGTCCCTGTCTCCATCCCCTAACCCTAACCCTAACCCTACCCCTAACCCTTACCTGAAGCCTTACCCTAACCCATCCCCTAATCCTAAACTGTACGCTAACCCTAACCAATACCCTAACACATACGCAGACCCTAAACCATTGTCCTACCATGATCTGAACCGTAAACCATCCCTGTGCCCTAACCCTAACTCTAAACCTAACCCTTTCCCAAAGCATTACACTAACCCGTCCACTAATCCTAACCCATACACTAACATGAACCCATCCCCTAACATATATGTTCTACTTAATTAGTTGTCGTACCCCAACCTGTATCCTAAACCTTCCCCATACCCTAACCCTAAACTTAACACTAACCCTTACCCGAAGCCTTACCCTAACACGTCATCTAACCCTAAACCGTACGCTAACACTAATACGTACCCTAACTGTTACGCTCACCCAAAAATGTTGTCGTACCTAACCTGTACACTAAACCATTCCCGTCCCCTAACCCAAATGCTAAAACTAACCCTTACACTAAACCTTACCCTAACCCTTCCCCTAACCCTAACCCGTACACTAACACTATCCCGTACTCTAATACATACGCTCACCCTAAACCTTACCCGTCCCCTGAGCCTAACCCTAAACCTAACCCTTACCCAAAGCCGAACCCTAACGCATCCCCTATTCCTAACCAGTTCACTTACACTAAACCATACCCAAACACGTACGCTCCCCTAAACCATTGTCGTACCCTAACATGTACCCTAAACCATCCCCTTCCCCTAACCCTACCCCTAACACTTATGCGAAGACTTACCCTAACCTGTCCCCTATTCCTAGCCCATACGGTGACACTAACCATTACCGTAACACGTATGCTCACCCTAAACCGTTTTCGTACCCTAACCTTTACCCGAATCCGTCCCTGTCCATTAACCCTAACCCTAAACCTTACGTGAAGCCTTACCTTAACCTGTCTCCTAATGTTAATCCATACACTAACACTAATCCGTACCCTCACACCTATGCTCACCCTAAGTTGTTGTAGTAATATAACCTGTACCTTAAACCATCCCCATCCCCAAACCCTAACCCTAACCCCAACCCAGAGCACTTCCTCTTATGGTTCTTTACCTTAGGGAAATGAAATCAAAAAGACACATCTATGCCAAAGTTTGGGATGGCTCCTTTTACAAGAACCTCGTCTATGATACAAGTTAAATATCCCAGAAAATGAAATTTGGATAAAGAATTAGTGGTACTTACCTACAACTGAATATCACTCAGCAATGAAATCTATGTCTTCAGGTCCAAAGCAACATAATGAGTGGATTCAGGTATGATGATTCTAAGTGAAATAAGTCACACAGAAAAAGAAACATCATAAGATGTCACTAATACACGGAACTTAATCTTGGCTACACATGAACTGAATTACAAAACAGAACAGGGTCTCAAATTTAGAAAACCTACTTATGCTTGCTTAATGGGAAAGGTGGGTTGGGCTGCTGCATAAAACCAGAGACTGAAATCAGCACACATACCGTTCCTAAAACAAATATGTAATAGAATAGACCTACTCCTTGCTCAACGAAATGGACTTGACACCCCATATTCAAGACCTAGGAATATACCTGACTAGTAAGAATCTAAAAACCTATGGATTTATATGTCCCCGTAAGAGAATCAAGCGTGTGTACAGCAGCATAAACGCAGCAGTGAAAATCATCTAAATCCCATTATCAATATAAATTTCAAGGAAAACCACAATAACAGAGAAATACAGAACAATTCTTAAATATTTCAATCAGGGCTAGTGATGCAACCTGGATTCAGCACATCTACACCTAGAGCTGGGTGAGACATAAGGCAGAACACTTGGGCTCATTGGTTTGTTGAGGTTCGGTGAGCAAAAGCAGACCCTTTGAAGTCATACTGCATGGTACCTATTCCATGAGTCCCAACTCTCCAGGTTCAAGGGATACTTCCTCTAGCTAAAACATGCATGGGAAACCCACAGTATGGTCCACCGTGTGATTGGGAAACGATTTAAAATGCATCTCAGTTTTCATATCCTGGTCCTCGGGTTCAACATTCCAGATGCTTTACTAACACTCTCCCCGCTTGGAGAGTCAGTGCCTTTAACCTCCTGTTTGGCACAGCTTGCAATTTCTGTGCAAGATGAACAGGAATAGGGAGAACCAATGAGAGACTAGCTATAGGTGTCTGCACGGGCAAATGTAACGCTCAATTCCCACCAGGAAGAGGAATTAACCAAAGGCTCAGCGTGCCCTGCCGGAAACAGATTAGGGCCTGAAGTAATCCTGCGGTTTTGTGCCCAGCTCACAAGAAAGCGAGTTGAAGAAAGGAGCTCAGCGGCACTGTAATTCACAAACATGCAGAGTTATAAATGACAGCTATCCTCCAAAAATATATTGAAGTAAGCCTGCGAAGGGGACTTGAAAGCGGGGCAGAATTTCAGGAAAACGATTTCAGGGGCTAGACTGGATTTGCCCTGAAAGCATAGGAAAAAAGGCAGAACATCGACAATGATGCACTTGGCCAACAAGGGCGTATGCGTTTTTGCCTGAACATATTCAGGAAAAAACGCATACGCCCTTTTTGGAAAAACAAGCAAGCCTGTAAAGGAAATCTGCACTACAATGAAGTCTCAATGCCACCCTGGCAAAAGGGCCAACTGAAAAAAGTGTAAAATCCAGAAAGGTAGGACAGGATATGGAGAACAGGGAGCCTTGTTATGCTGATTGGCAGGATGTAAATTGCTAGCAGCCACCCTGGAGAAGTGTATGGTGTTTCCTGAAACACTTAAGAAACAAAGCAACACAGCCTATGGCACTTCCACTTATGGTCCTATAGCTTACGGAAATTAAAATAAAAAACAGACAGCCACACCAATATTTCGGACGGCTGTGTTCACAAGAAGCTCGTCTACAGTATCAGGTAAATATCCCAGAAAGCAAAAAATGGATAAAGAAGTTGTGGCACGTACGTTAAATGCAATATCACTCAGCAATGAAATCTGTGTCATCAGGCCAGTAGCGGCATAGTGAGTGGATGCAGGTACGGTGATTCTACGTGAACTACATCACACAGAAAAAGAAACATCATAAGATATCACTAATACACGGAATGTAACCTTGACTACACATGAACTGAATTACAAAACAGAAGAGGGTCTCAAATTTAGAAAACCAACTAGTGCTTGCTTATGGGGAAAGGTGCGTTGGGGTGCTGCATAAAACCAGAGACTGAAATTAGCACAGATAACTTTCCATAAGCCAAATACGTAATAGACAGGACCTACTCCTTGCTCAACGAAATGGACCCAACACCACATATTCAACGCCTAGGAATATACCTGACTAGGAAGAATCTTAAAACCCATGGATTTATATGTCTCCGTAAGAGAAACAAGTGTGTGTACAGCGGCCGAAACACAGCAGTGAAAATCCGATAAATCCCATTATCCAAATAAAATTCGAAAACAAAACACAAAGACAGTGAAAAAGAGAGCAATTCTTAAATAATTCACTCAGGGCATGTGATGCAACCCGGATTGACCACATCTACACCCAGAGCTGGTTGAGACATAAGGCTGGACACTTCAGGCTGATAGCATTGGTGAGTGTCGGTGAGCAAATGCAGACCCTTTGAAGTCATACTGCATGGTACCCATTCCGTGGGTCCCAACTCTCCAGGTTTAAGGGATTCTTCCTCCAGCTAAAACATGCATGGGAAACCCAGAGTATCGTCCACCGTGTGATTGGGAAACGATTTAAAATGCATCTCAGTTTTCGTATCCTGGTCCTCGGGTTCACCATTCCAGATGCTTTACTAACACTCTCCCCGCTTGGAGAGTCAGTGCCTTTAACCTCCTCTTTGGCACAGCTTGCAATTTCTGTGCAAGATGAACAGGAATAGGGAGAACTTATGAGAGACTAGCTGTAGGTGTCTGCACGGGCAAATATAACGCTCATTTCCCACCAGGAAGAAGAATTAACCAAAGGCTCAGCGTGCCCTGCTGGAAACAGCTTAGTGCCTGAAGCAATCCTGCGGTTTTGTGCCCAGCTCACAGGAAAGCGAGTTGAAGAAAGGAGTTCAGGGGCACTGTAATTCACAAACCTGCAGAGTTATAAATGACAGCTATCTTCCAAAAGTATATTGAAGTAAGCCTGCGAAGGGGACTTGAAAGCGGTGCAGAATTTCAGGAAAACGATTGCAGGGGGTAGACTGGAATTGCCCTGAAAGCATAGGAAAAGAGGCACAACGTCGACAATGATGCACTTGGCCAAAAAGTGCGTATGCGTTTTTTTCCTGAATATATTCAGGAAAAAAACGCATACGCCCTTTTTGGCCAACCAAGCAAGCCTGTAAAGGAAATCTGCACTACAATGAAGTCTCACTGCCCCCCTGGCAAAAGGCCATCTGAAAAAAGTGTAAAATCCAGAAAGGTAGGACAGGATATGGAGAACAGGGAGCCTTGTTATGCTGATTGGCAGGATGTAAATTGCCAACAGCCACCCTGGAGAAGTGTATGGTGTTTCCTGAAACACGTAAGAAACAAAGCAACACAGCCTATGGCACTTCCACTTATGGTCCTATAGCTTACGGAAATTAAAATCAAAAACAGACAGCCACCCCAATATTTGGGACGGCTGTGTTCACAAGAAGCTCGTCTACAGTATCAGGTAAATATCCCAGAAAGCAAAAAATGGATAAAGAAGTTGTGGCACGTACGTACAATGCAATATCACTCAGCAATGAAATCAGTGTCATCAGGCCCGTAGCGGCATAGTGAGTGGATGCAGGTACGGTGATTCTACGTGAACTACGTCACACAGAAAAAGAAACATCATAAGATATCACTAATACACGGAATGTAAACTTGACTACACATGAACTGAATTACAAAACAGAACAGGGTCTCAAATTTAGAAAACCAACTAGAGCTTGCTTATTGGGAAAGGTGCGTTGGGGTGCTGCATAAAACCAGAGACTGAAATTAGCACAGATAACTTTCCATAAGCCAAATATGTAATAGACAAGACCTACTCCTTGCTCAACGAAATGGACCCAACACCACATATTCAACGCCTAGGAATATACCTAACTAGGAAGAATCTTAAAACCCATGGATATATATGTCTCCGTAAGAGAAACAAGAGTGTGTACAGCGGCCGAAACGCAGCAGTGAAAATCCGATAAATCCCATTATCAAAATAAATTTCGAAAACAAAACACAAAGACAGTGAAATAGAGAGCAATTCTTAAATAATTCACGCAGTGCATGTGATGCAACGGGGATTTAACACATCTACACCCAGAGGTGGTTGAGACATAAGGCTGGACACTTCAGGCTGATAGCATTGGTGAGTTTCGGTGAGCAAATGCAGACCCTTTGAAGTAATACTGCCTGGTACCCATTCCATGGGTCCCAACTCTCCAGGTTCAAGGGATTCTTCCTCAAGCTAAAACATGCATGGGAAACCCAGAGTACCGTCCACCGTGTGATTGGGAAACGATTTCAAATGCATCTCAGTTTCCGTATCCTGGTCCTCGGGTTCACCATTCCAGATGCTTTACTAACACTCTCCCCGCTTGGAGAGTCAGTGCCTTTAACCTCCTCTTTGTCACAGCTTGCAATTTCTGTGCAAGATGAACAGGAATAGGGAGAACCAATGAGAGACTAGCTGTAGGTGTCTGCACGGGTAAATGTAACGCTCATTGCCAATCAGGAAGAGGAATTAAACAAAGGCTCAGCGTGCCCTGCTGGAAACAGATTAGGGCCTGAAGCAATCCTGCGGTTTTGTGCCCAGCTCACAAGAAAGCGAGTTGAAGAAAGGAGCTCAGGGGCACTGTAATTCACAAACCTGCAGAGTTATAAATGACAGCTATCCTCCAAAAATATATTGAAGTAAGCCTGCGAAGGGGACTTGAAAGCGGGCCAGAATTTCAGGAAAGCGATTGCAGGGGGTAGACTGGAATTGCCCTGAAAGCATAGGAAAAGAGGCAGAACGTCGACAATGATGCACTTGGCCAAAAAGGGCGTATGCGTTTTTTCCTGAATATATTCAGGTAAAAACGCATAAGCCCTTTTTGGCCAACCAAGCAAGCCTGTAAAGGAAATCTGCACTACAGTGAAGTCTCACTGCCCCCCAGGCAAAAGGGCCATCTGAAAAAAGTGTAAAATCCAGAAAGGTAGGACAGGATATGGAGAACAGGGAGCCTTGTTATGCTGATTGGCAGGATGTAAATTGCCAGCAGCCACCCTGGAGAAGTGTATGGTGTATCCTGAAACACATAAGAAACAAAGCAACACAGCCTATGGCACCTCCACTTATGGTCCTATAGCTTACAGAAATTAAAATTAAAAACAGACTGCGACCCCAATATTTGGGACGGCTGTTTTCAAAAGAAGCTCGTCTACAGTATCAGGTAAATATCCTAGAAAGCAAAAAATGGATAAAGAAGTTGTGGCACGTACGTACAATGCAATATCACTCAGCAATGAAATCTGTGTCATCAGGCCCGTAGCGGCATACTGAGTGGATGCAGGTACGGTGATTCTACGTGAACTACGTCACACAGAAAAAGAAACATCATAAGATATCACTAATACACGGAATGTAAACTTGACTACACATGAAGTGAATTACAAAACAGAACAGGGTCTCAAATTTAGAAAACCAACTAGTGCTTGCTTATGGGGAAAGGTGACTTGGGGTGCTGCATAAAACCAGAGACTGAAATTAGCACAGATAACATTCCATAAGCCAAACACGTAATAGACAAGACCTACTCCTTGCTCAACGAAATGGACTCAAAACCACATATTCAACGCCTAGGAATATACCTGACTAGGAAGAATCTTAAAACCCATGGATATATATGTCTCCGTAAGAGCATCAAGCGTGTGTACAGCGGCCGAAACGCCGCAGTGAAAATCCGATAAATCCCATTATCAAAATAAATTTCGAAAACAAAAGACAAAGACAGTGAAATAGAGAGCAATTCTTAAATAATTCACTCAGGGCATGTGATGCAACCGGGATTGACCACATGTACACCCAGAGCTGGTTGAGACATAAGGCTGGACACTTCAGGCTGATAGCATTGGTGAGTTTCGGTGAGCAAATGCAGACCCTTTGAAGTCATACTGCATGGTACCTATTCCATGGGTTCCAACTCTTCAGGTTCAAGGGATTCTTCCTCCAGCTAAAACATGCATGGGAAACCCACAGTATGGTCCGCCGTGTGATTGGGAAACGATTTAAAATGCATCTCAGTTTTCGTATCCTGGTCCACGGGTTCACCATTCCAGATGCTTTACTAACACTCTCCCCGCTTGGAGAGTCAGTGCCTTTAACCTCCTGTTTGGCACAGCTTGCAATTTCTGTGCAAGATGAACAGGAATAGGGAGAACCAATGAGAGACTAGCTGTAGGTCTCTGCACGGGCAAATGTAATGCTCATTTCCCACCAGGAAGAGGAATTAACCAAAGGCTCAGCATGCCGTGCCGGAAACAGATTAGGGCCTGAAGCAATCCTGCGGTTTTGTGCCCAGCTCAAAAGAAAGCGAGTTGAAGAAAGGAGCTCAGGGGCACTGTAATTCACAAACCTGCAGAGTTATAAATGACAGCTATCCTCCAAAAATATATTGAAGTAAGCCTGCGAAGGGGACTTGAAAGCGGGACAGAATTTCAGGAATACGATTGCAGGGGTAGACTGGAATTGCCCTGAAAGCATAGGAAAAGAGGCAGAACGTCGACAATGATGCACTTGGCCAAAAAGGGCGTATGCGTTTTTTCCTGAATATATTCAGGAAAAAACGCATACGCCCTTTTTGGCCAACCAAGCAAGCCTGCAAAGGAAATCTGGACTACAATGAAGTCTCACTGCCCCCCAGGGAAAAGGGCCATCTGAAAAAAGTGTAAAATCCAGAAAGGTAGGACAGGATATGGAGAACAGGGAGCCTTGTTATGCTGATTGGCAGGATGAAAATTGCCAGCAGCCACCCTGGAGAAGTGTATGGTGTTTCCTGAAACACGTAAGAAACAAAGCAACACAGCCTATGTCACTTCCACTTATGGTCCTATAGCTTATGGAAATTAAAATCAAAAACAGACAGCCACCCCAATATTTGGGACGGCTGTGTTCACAAGAAGCTCGTCTACAGTATCAGGTAAATATCCCAGAAAGCAAAAAATGGATAAAGAAGTTGTGGCACGTACGTACAATGCAATATCACTCAGCAATGAAATCTGTGTCATCAGGCCCGTAGCGGCATAGTGAGTGGATGCAGGTACGGTGATTCTACGTGAACTACGTCACACAGAAAAAGAAACATCACTAGATATCACTAATACAGGGAATGTAAACTTGACTACACATGAAGTGAAATACAAAACAGAACAGGGTCTCAAATTTAGAAAACCAACTAGTGCTTGCTTATGGGGAAAGGTGCGTTGGGGTGCTGCATAAAACCAGAGACTGAAATTAGCACAGATAACTTTCCATAAGCCAAATATGTAATAGACAAGACCTACTCCTTGCTCAACGAAATGGACCCAACACCACATATTCAACGCCTAGGAATATACCTGACTAGGAAGAATCTTAAAACCCATGGATATATATGTCTCCGTAAGAGAATCAAGCGTGTGAACAGCGGCCGAAACGCAGCAGTGAAAATCCGATAAATCCCATTATCAAAATAAATTTCGAAAACAAAACACAAAGACAGTGAAATAGAGAGCAATTCTTTAATAATTCACTCAGGGCATGTGATGCAACCGGGATTGACCACATCTACACCCAGAGCTGGTTGAGACATAAGGCTGGACACTTCAGGCTGATAGCATTGGTGAGTTTCGGTGAGCAAATGCAGACCCTTTGAAGTCATACTGCATGGTACCCATTCCATGGGTCCCAACTCTCCAGGTTCAAGGCATTCTTCATCCAGCTAAAACATGCATGGGAAACCCAGAGTATTGTCCACCGTGTGATTGGGAAACGATTTAAAATGCATCTCAGTTTTCGTATCCTGGTCCTCGGGTTCACCATTCCAGATGCTTTACTAACACTCTCCCCGCTTGGAGAGTCAGTGCCTTTAACCTCCTCTTTGGCACAGCTTGCAATTTCTGTGCAAAATGAACAGGTATAGGGAGAACCAATGAGAGACTAGCTATAGGTGTCTGCACGGGCAAATGTAACGCTCATTTCCCACCAGGAAGAGGAATTAACCAAAGGCTCAGCGTGCCCTGCCGGAAACAGATAAGGGCCTGAAGCAATCCTGCGGTTTTGTGCCCAGCTCACAAGAAAGCGAGTTGAAGAAAGGAGCTCAGGGGCACTGTAATTCACAAACCTGCAGAGTTATAAATGACAGCTATCCTCCAAAAATATATTGAAGTAAGCCTGCGAAGGGGACTTGAAAGCGGGGCAGAGTTTCAGGAAAACCATTGCAGGGGGTAGACTGGAATTTCCCTGAAAGCATAGGAAAAGAGGCAGAAAGTCGACAATGATGCACTTGGACAAAAAGGGCGTATGCGTTTTTTCCTGAATATATTCAGGAAAAAACGCATACGCCCTTTTTGGCCAACCAAGCAAGCCTGTAAAGGAAATCTGCACTACAATGAAGTCTCACTGCCCCCGGGGCAAAAGGGCCATCTGAAAAAATTGTAAAATGCAGAAAGGTAGGACAGGATATGGAGAACAGGGAGCCTTGTTATGCTGATTGGCAGGATGTAAATTGCCAGCAGCCACCCTGGAGAAGTGTATGGTGTTTCCTGAAACACGTAAGAAACAAAGCAACACGGAGAAGTGTATGGTGTTTCCTGAAACACGTAAGAAACAAAGCAACACAGCCTATGGCACTTCCACTTATGGTCCTATAGCTTACGGAAATTAAAATCAAAAACAGACAGCCACCCCAATATTTGGGATGGCTGTGTTCACAAGAAGCTCGTCTACAGTATCAGGTAAATATCCCAGAAAGCAAAAAATGGATAAAGAAGTTGTGGCACGTAGGTACAATGCAATATCACTCAGCAATGAAATCTGTGTCATCAGGCCTGTAGCGGCATAGTGAGTGGATGCAGGTACGGTGATTCTAAGTGAACTACGTCACACAGAAAAAGAAACATCATAAGATATCACTAATACACGGAATGTAAACTTGACTACACATGAACTGAATTACAAAACAGAAGAGGGTCTCAAATTTAGAAAACCAACTAGTGCTTGCTTATGGGGAAAGGTGCCTTGGGGTGCTGCATAAAACCAGAGACTGAAATTAGCACAGATAACTTTCCATAAGCCAAATATGTAATAGACAAGACCTACTCCTTGCTCAACGAAATGGACCTAACACCACATATTCAACGCCTAGGAATATACCTGACTAGGAAGAATCTTAAAACCCATGGATATATATGTCTCCGTAAGAGAATCAAGCGTGTGTACAGTGGCCGAAATTCAGCAGTGAAAATCCGATAAATCCCATTATCAAAATAAATTTCGAAAACAAAACACAAAGACAGTGAAATAGAGAGCAATTCTTAAATAATTCACTCAGGGCATGTGATGCAACCGGGATTGACCACATCTACACCCAGAGCTGGTTGAGACATAATGCTGGACACTTCAGGCTGATAGCATTGGTGAGTTTCGGTGAGCAAATGCAGACCCTTTGAAGTTATACTGCATGGTACCCATTCCATGGGTCCCAACTCTCCAGGTTCAAGGCATTCTTCATCCAGCTAAAACATGCATGGGAAACCCAGAGTATCGTCCACCGTGTGATTGGGAAACGATTTAAAATGCATCTCAGTTTTCGTATCCTGGTCCTCGGGTTCACCATTCCAGATGCTTTACTAACACTCTCCCCGCTTGGAGAGTCAGTGCCTTTAACCTCCTCTTTGGCACAGCTTGCAATTTCTGTGCAAGATGAACAGGAATAGGGAGAACCAATGAGAGACTAGCTATAGGTGTCTTCACGAGCAAATGTAACGCTCATTTCCCACCAGGAAGAGGAATTAACCAAAGGCTCAGCGTGCCTTGCCGGAAACAGATTAGGGCCTGAAGCAATCCTGCGGTTTTGTGCCCAGCTCACAAGAAAGCGAGTTGAAGAAAGGAACTCAGGGGCACTGTAATTCACAAACTTGCAGAGTTATAAATGACAGCTATCCTCCAAAAATATATTGAAGTAAGCCAGCGAAGGGGACTTGAAAGCGGGGCAGAATTTCAGGAAAACGATTGCAGGGGGTAGACTGGAATAGCCCTGAAAGCATAGGAAATGAGGCTCAACGTCGACAATGATGCACTTGGCCAAAAAGGGCGTATGCGTTTTTTCCTGAATATATTCAGGAAAAAACGCATACGCCCTTTTTGGCCAACCAAGCAAGCCTGTAAATGAAATCTGCACTACAATGAAGTCTCACTGCCCCCCTGGCAAAAGGGCCATCTGAAAAAAGTGTAAAATCCAGAAAGGTAGGACAGGATATGGAGAACAGGGAGCCTTGTTATGCTGATTGGCAGGATGTAAATTGCCAGCAGCCACCCTGGAGAAGTGTATGGTGTTTCCTGAAACACGAAAGAAACAAAGCAACACAGCCTATGGCACTTCCACTTATGGTCCTATAGCTTACGGAAATTAAAATCAAAAACAGACAGCCACCCCAATATTTGAGACGGCTGTGTTCACAAGAAGCTCGTCTACAGTATCAGGTAAATATCCCAGAAAGCAAAAAATGGATAAAGAACTTGTGGCACGTACGTACAATGCAATATCACTCAGCAATGAAATCTGTGTCATCAGGCCCATAGCGGCATAGTGAGTGGATGCAGGTACGGTGATTCTACGTGAACTACGTCACACAGAAAAAGAAACATCATAAGATATCACGAATACACGGAATGTAAACTTGACTACACATGAACTGAATTACAAAATAGAAAAGGGTCTCAAATTTAGAAAACCAACTAGTGCTTGCTTATGGGGAAAGGTGCCTTGGGGTGCTGCATAAAACCAGAGACTGAAATTAGCACAGATAACTTTCCATAAGCCCAATATGTAATAGACAAGACCTACTCCTTGCTCAACGAAATGGACCCAACACCACATATTCAACGCCTAGGAATATAGCTGACTAGGAAGAATCTTAAAACCCATGGATATATATGTCTCCATAAGAGAATCAAGGGTGTGTACAGCGGCTGAAAGGCAGCAGTGAAAATCCGATAAATCCCACTATCAAAATAAATTTCGAAAACAAAACACAAAGACAGTGAAATAGAGAGCAATTCTTAAATAATTCACTCAGGGCATGTGATGCAACCGGGATTGACCACATCTACACCCAGAGCTGGTTGAGACATAAGGCTGGACACTTCAGGCTGATAGCATTGGTGAGTTTAGGTGAGCAAATGCACACCCTTTGAAGTCATACTGTATGGTACCTATTCCATGGGTCCCAACTCTTCAGGTTCAAGGGATTCTTCCTCCAGCTAAAACATGCATGTGAAACCCACAGTATGGTCCACCGTGTTATGGGGAAATGATTTAAAATGCATCTCAGTTTTCGTATCCTGGTCCTCGGGTTCACCATTCCAGATGATTTACTAACAGTCTCCCTGCTTGGAGAGTCAGTGCCTTTAACCTCCTGTTTGGCACAGCTTGCAATTTCTGTGCAAGATGAACAGGAATAGGGAGAACCAATGAGAGACTAGCTGTAGGTGTCTGCACGGGCAAATGTAACGCTCATTTCCCACCAGGAAGAGGAATTTACCAAAGGCTCAGCATGCCCTGCCCGAAACAGATTAGGGCCTGAAGCAATCCTGCGGTTTTGTGCCCAGTTCACAAGAAAGCGAGTTGAAGAAAGGAGCTCAGGGGCACTGTAATTCACAAACCTGCAGAGTTATAAATGACAGCTATCCTCCAAAAATATATTGAAGTAAGCCTGCGAAGGGGACTTGAAAGCGGGGCAGAATTTCAGGAAAACGATTGCAGGGGGTAGACTGGAATTGCCCTGAAAGCATAGGAAAAGAGGCAGAACGTCGACAATGATGCACTTGGCCAAAAAGGGCGTATGCGTTTTTTCCTGAATATATTCAGGAAAAAACGCATACGCCCTTTTTGGCCAACCAAGCAAGCCTGTAAAGGAAATCTGCACTACAATGAAGTCTCACTGCCCCCCGGGCAAGAGGGCCATCTGAAAAAAGTGTAAAATCCAGAAAGGTAGGACAGGATATGGAGAACAGGGAGCCTTGTTATGCTGATTGGCAGGATGTAAATTGCCAGCAGCCAGCCTGGAGAAGTGTATGGTGTTTCCTGAAACACATAAGAAACAAAGCAACACAGTCTATGGCACTTCCACTTATGGTCCTATAGCTTACGGAAATTAAAATCAAAAACAGACAGCCACCCCAATATTTGGGACGGCTGTGTTCACAAGAAGCTCGTCTACAGTAACAGGTAAATATCCCAGAAAGCAAAATATGGATAAAGAAGTTGTGGCACGTACGTACAATGCAATATCACTCAGCAATGAAATCTGTGTCATCAGGCCCGTAGCGGCATAGTGAGTGGATGCAGGTACGGTGATTCTACGTGAACTACGTCACACAGAAAAAGAAACATCATAAGATATCACTAATACACGGAATGTAAACTTGACTACACATGAACTGAATTACAAAACAGAACAGGGTCTCAAATTTAGAAAACCAACTAGTGCTTGCTTATGGGGAAAGGTGCGTTGGGGTGCTTCATAAAACCAGAGACTGAAATTAGCACAGATAACTTTCCATAAGCCAAATATGTAATAGACAAGACCTACTCCTTGCTCAACGAAATGGACCCAACACCACATATTCAACGCCTAGGAATATACCTGACTAGGAAGAATCTTAAAACCCATGGATATATATGTCTCCGTAAGAGAATCAAGCGTGTGTACAGCGGCATAAACGCAGCAGTGAAAATCCGATAAATCCCATTATCAAAATAAATTTCAAAAAAAAATCATAAAGACAGTGAAATAGAGAGCAATTCTTAAATAATTCACTCAGGGCATGTGATGCAACCGGGATTTAACACATCTACACCCAGAGCTGGTTGAGACATAAGGCTGGACACTTCAGGCTGATAGCATTGGTGAGTTTCGGTGAGCAAATGCAGACCCTTTGAAGTCATACTGCATGGTACCCATTCCATGGGTCCCAACTCTCCAGGTTCAAGGGATTCTTCCTCCAGCTAAAACATGCATGGGAAACCAAGAGTATCGTCCACCATGTGATTGGGAAATGATTTAAAATGCATCTCAGTTTTTGTATCCTGGTCCTCGGGTTCACCATTCCAGATGCTTTACTAACACTCTCCCCGCTTGGAGAGTCAGTGCCTTTAACCTCCTCTTTGGCACAGCTTGCAATTTCTGTGCAAAATGAACAGGAATAGGGAGAACCAATGAGAGACTAGCTGTAGGTGTCTGCACGGGCAAATGTAACGCTCATTGCCCACCAGGAAGAGGAATTAAACAAAGGCTCAGCGTGCCCTGCTGGAAACAGATTAGGGCCTGAAGCAATCCTGCGGTTTTGTGCCCAGCTCACAAGAAAGCGAGTTGAAGAAAGGAGCTCAGGGGCACTGTAATTCACAAACCTGCAGAGTTATAAATGACAGCTTTCCTCCAAAAATATATTGAAGTAAGCCTGCGAAGGGGACTTGAAAGCGGGGCAGAATTTCAGGAAAACGATTGCAGGGGGTAGACTGGAATTGCCCTGAAAGCATAGGAAAAGAGGCAGAACGTCGACAATGATGCACTTGGCCAAAAAGGGCGTATGCGTTTTTTCCTGAATATATTCAGGAAAAAACGCATACGCCCTTTTTGGCCAACCAAGCAAGCCTGTAAATGAAATCTGCACTACAATGAAGTCTCACTGCCCCCCTGGCAAAAGGGCCATCTGAAAAAAGTGTAAAATCCAGAAAGGTAGGACAGGATATGGAGAACAGGGAGCCTTGTTATGCTGATTGGCAGGATGTAAATTGCCAGCAGCCACCCTGGAGAAGTGTATGGTGTTTCCTGAAACACGAAAGAAACAAAGCAACACAGCCTATGGCACTTCCACTTATGGTTCTATAGCTTACGGAAATTAAAATCAAAAACAGACAGCCACCCCAATATTTGAGACGGCTGTGTTCACAAGAAGCTCGTCTACAGTATCAGGTAAATATCCCAGAAAGCAAAAAATGGATAAAGAACTTGTGGCACGTACGTACAATGCAATATCACTCAGCAATGAAATCTGTGTCATCAGGCCCATAGCGGCATAGTGAGTGGATGCAGGTACGGTGATTCTACGTGAACTACGTCACACAGAAAAAGAAACATCATAAGATATCACGAATACACGGAATGTAAACTTGACTACACATGAACTGAATTACAAAATAGAAAAGGGTCTCAAATTTAGAAAACCAACTAGTGCTTGCTTATGGGGAAAGGTGCCTTGGGGTGCTGCATAAAACCAGAGACTGAAATTAGCACAGATAACTTTCCATAAGCCCAATATGTAATAGACAAGACCTACTCCTTGCTCAACGAAATGGACCCAACACCACATATTCAACGCCTAGGAATATACCTGACTAGGAAGAATCTTAAAACCCATGGATATATATGTCTCCGTAAGAGAATCAAGGGTGTGTACAGCGGCCGAAAGGCAGCAGTGAAAATCCGATAAATCCCATTATCAAAATAAATTTCGAAAACAAAACACAAAGACAGTGAAATAGAGAGCAATTCTTAAATAATTCACTCAGGGCATGTGATGCAACCGGGATTGACCACATCTACACCCAGAGCTGGTTGAGACATAAGGCTGGACACTTCAGGCTGATAGCATTGGTGAGTTTAGGTGAGCAAATGCACACCCTTTGAAGTCATACTGTATGGTACCTATTCCATGGGTCCCAACTTTTCAGGTTCAAGGGATTCTTCCTCCAGCTAAAACATGCATGTGAAACCCACAGTATGGTCCACCGTGTTATGGGGAAATGATTTAAAATGCATCTCAGTTTTCGTATCCTGGTCCTCGGGTTCACCATTCCAGATGATTTACTAACAGTCTCCCTGCTTGGAGAGTCAGTGCCTTTAACCTCCTGTTTGGCACAGCTTGCAATTTCTGTGCAAGATGAACAGGAATAGGGAGAACCAATGAGAGACTAGCTGTAGGTGTCTGCACGGGCAAATGTAACGCTCATTTCCCACCAGGAAGAGGAATTTACCAAAGGCTCAGCATGCCCTGCCCGAAACAGATTAGGGCCTGAAGCAATCCTGCGGTTTTGTGCCCAGTTCACAAGAAAGCGAGTTGAAGAAAGGAGCTCAGGGGCACTGTAATTCACAAACCTGCAGAGTTATAAATGACAGCTATCCTCCAAAAATATATTGAAGTAAGCCTGCGAAGGGGACTTGAAAGCGGGGCAGAATTTCAGGAAAACGATTGCAGGGGGTAGACTGGAATTGCCCTGAAAGCATAGGAAAAGAGGCAGAACGTCGACAATGATGCACTTGGCCAAAAAGGGCGTATGCGTTTTTTCCTGAATATATTCAGGAAAAAACGCATACGCCCTTTTTGGCCAACCAAGCAAGCCTGTAAAGGAAATCTGCACTACAATGAAGTCTCACTGCCCCCCGGGCAAGAGGGCCATCTGAAAAAAGTGTAAAATCCAGAAAGGTAGGACAGGATATGGAGAACAGGGAGCCTTGTTATGCTGATTGGCAGGATGTAAATTGCCAGCAGCCAGCCTGGAGAAGTGTATGGTGTTTCCTGAAACACATAAGAAACAAAGCAACACAGTCTATGGCACTTCCACTTATGGTCCTATAGCTTACGGAAATTAAAATCAAAAACAGACAGCCACCCCAATATTTGGGACGGCTGTGTTCACAAGAAGCTCGTCTACAGTAACAGGTAAATATCCCAGAAAGCAAAATATGGATAAAGAAGTTGTGGCACGTACGTACAATGCAATATCACTCAGCAATGAAATCTGTGTCATCAGGCCCGTAGCGGCATAGGAGTGGATGCAGGTACGGTGATTCTACGTGAACTACGTCACACAGAAAAAGAAACATCATAAGATATCACTAATACACGGAATGTAAACTTGACTACACATGAACTGAATTACAAAACAGAACAGGGTCTCAAATTTAGAAAACCAACTAGTGCTTGCTTATGGGGAAAGGTGCGTTGGGGTGCTTCATAAAACCAGAGACTGAAATTAGCACAGATAACTTTCCATAAGCCAAATATGTAATAGACAAGACCTACTCCTTGCTCAACGAAATGGACCCAACACCACATATTCAACGCCTAGGAATATACCTGACTAGGAAGAATCTTAAAACCCATGGATATATATGTCTCCGTAAGAGAATCAAGCGTGTGTACAGCGGCATAAACGCAGCAGTGAAAATCCGATAAATCCCATTATCAAAATAAATTTCAAAAAAAAATCATAAAGACAGTGAAATAGAGAGCAATTCTTAAATAATTCACTCAGGGCATGTGATGCAACCGGGATTTAACACATCTACACCCAGAGCTGGTTGAGACATAACGCTGGACACTTCAGGCTGATAGCATTGGTGAGTTTCGGTGAGCAAATGCAGACCCTTTGAAGTCATACTGCATGGTACCCATTCCATGGGTCCCAACTCTCCAGGTTCAAGGGATTCTTCCTCCAGCTAAAACATGCATGGGAAACCAAGAGTATCGTCCACCATGTGATTGGGAAATGATTTAAAATGCATCTCAGTTTTCGTATCCTGGTCCTCGGGTTCACCATTCCAGATGCTTTACTAACACTCTCCCCGCTTGGAGAGTCAGTGCCTTTAACCTCCTCTTTGGCACAGCTTGCAATTTCTGTGCAAAATGAACAGGAATAGGGAGAACCAATGAGAGACTAGCTGTAGGTGTCTGCACGGGCAAATGTAACGCTCATTGCCCACCAGGAAGAGGAATTAACCAAAGGCTCAGCGTGCCCTGCCGGAAACAGATAAGGGCCTGAAGCAATCCTGCGGTTTTGTGCCCAGCTCACAAGAAAGCGAGTTGAAGAAAGGAGCTCAGGGGCACTGTAATTCACAAACCTGCAGAGTTATAAATGACAGCTATCCTCCAAAATTATATTGAAGTAAGCCTGCGAAGGGGACTTGAAAGCGGGGCAGAATTTCAGGAAAACGATTGCAGGGGGTAGACTGGAATTGCCCTGAAAGCATAGGAAAAGAGGCAGAACGTCGACAATGATGCACTTGGCCAAAAAGGGCGTATGTGTTTTTTCCTGAATATATTCAGGAAAAAACGCATACGCCCTTTTTGGCCAACCAAGCAAGCCTGTAAATGAAATGTGCACTACAATGAAGTCTCACTGCCCCCCTGGCAAAAGGGCCATCTGAAAAAAGTGTAAAATCCAGAAAGGTAGGACAGGATATGGAGAACAGGGAGCCTTGTTATGCTGATTGGCAGGATGTAAATTGCCAGCAGCCACCCTGGAGAAGTGTATGGTGTTTCCTGAAACACGAAAGAAACAAAGCAACACAGCCTATGGCACTTCCACTTATGGTCCTATAGCTTACGGAAATTAAAATCAAAAACAGACAGCCACCCCAATATTTGAGACGGCTGTGTTCACAAGAAGCTCGTCTACAGTATCAGGTAAATATCCCAGAAAGCAAAAAATGGATAAAGAAGTTGTGGCACGTACGTACAATGCAATATCACTCAGCAATGAAATCTGTGTCATCAGGCCCATAGCGGCATAGTGAGTGGATGCAGGTACGGTGATTCTACGTGAACTACGTCACACAGAAAAAGAAACATCATAAGATATCACGAATACACGGAATGTAAACTTGACTACACATGAACTGAATTACAAAATAGAAAAGGGTCTCAAATTTAGAAAACCAACTAGTGCTTGCTTATGGGGAAAGGTGCCTTGGGGTGCTGCATAAAACCAGAGACTGAAATTAGCACAGATAACTTTCCATAAGCCCAATATGTAATAGACAAGACCTACTCCTTGCTCAACGAAATGGACCCAACACCACATATTCAACGCCTAGGAATATACCTGACTAGGAAGAATCTTAAAACCCATGGATATATATGTCTCCGTAAGAGAATCAAGGGTGTGTACAGCGGCCGAAGGCAGCAGTGAAAATCCGATAAATCCCATTATCAAAATAAATTTCGAAAACAAAACACAAAGACAGTGAAATAGAGAGCAATTCTTAAATAATTCACTCAGGGCATGTGATGCAACCGGGATTGACCACATCTACACCCAGAGCTGGTTGAGACATAAGGCTGGACACTTCAGGCTGATAGCATTGGTGAGTTTAGGTGAGCAAATGCACACCCTTTGAAGTCATACTGTATGGTACCTATTCCATGGGTCCCAACTCTTCAGGTTCAAGGGATTCTTCCTCCAGCTAAAACATGCATGTGAAACCCACAGTATGGTCCACCGTGTTATGGGGAAATGATTTAAAATGCATCTCAGTTTTCGTATCCTGGTCCTCGGGTTCACCATTCCAGATGATTTACTAACAGTCTCCCTGGTTGGAGAGTCAGTGCCTTTAACCTCCTGTTTGGCACAGCTTGCAATTTCTGTGCAAGATGAACAGGAATAGGGAGAACCAATGAGAGACTAGCTGTAGGTGTCTGCACGGGCAAATGTAACGCTCATTTCCCACCAGGAAGAGGAATTTACCAAAGGCTCAGCATGCCCTGCCCGAAACAGATTAGGGCCTGAAGCAATCCTGCGGTTTTGTGCCCAGTTCACAAGAAAGCGAGTTGAAGAAAGGAGCTCAGGGGCACTGTAATTCACAAACCTGCAGAGTTATAAATGACAGCTATCCTCCAAAAATATATTGAAGTAAGCCTGCGAAGGGGACTTGAAAGCGGGGCAGAATTTCAGGAAAACGATTGCAGGGGGTAGACTGGAATTGCCCTGAAAGCATAGGAAAAGAGGCAGAACGTCGACAATGATGCACTTGGCCAAAAAGGGCGTATGCGTTTTTTCCTGAATATATTCAGGAAAAAACGCATACGCCCTTTTTGGCCAACCAAGCAAGCCTGTAAAGGAAATCTGCACTACAATGAAGTCTCACTGCCCCCTGGGCAAGAGGGCCATCTGAAAAAAGTGTAAAATCCAGAAAGGTAGGACAGGATATGGAGAACAGGGAGCCTTGTTATGCTGATTGGCAGGATGTAAATTGCCAGCAGCCAGCCTGGAGAAGTGTATGGTGTTTCCTGAAACACATAAGAAACAAAGCAACACAGTCTATGGCACTTCCACTTATGGTCCTATAGCTTACGGAAATTAAAATCAAAAACAGACAGCCACCCCAATATTTGGGACGGCTGTGTTCACAAGAAGCTCGTCTACAGTAACAGGTAAATATCCCAGAAAGCAAAATATGGATAAAGAAGTTGTGGCACGTACGTACAATGCAATATCACTCAGCAATGAAATCTGTGTCATCAGGCCCGTAGCGGCATAGTGAGTGGATGCAGGTACGGTGATTCTACGTGAACTACGTCACACAGAAAAAGAAACATCATAAGATATCACTAATACACGGAATGTAAACTTGACTACACATGAACTGAATTACAAAACAGAACAGGGTCTCAAATTTAGAAAACCAACTAGTGCTTGCTTATGGGGAAAGGTGCGTTGGGGTGCTTCATAAAACCAGAGACTGAAATTAGCACAGATAACTTTCCATAAGCCAAATATGTAATAGACAAGATCTACTCCTTGCTCAAGGAAATGGACACAACACCACATATTCAACGCCTAGGAATATTCCTGAATAGGAAGAATCTTAAAACCCATGGATATATATGTCTCCGTAAGAGAATCAAGTGTGTGTAGAGCGGCATAAACGCAGCAGTGAAAATCCGATAAATCCCATTATCAAAATAAATTTCAAAAAAAAATCATAAAGACAGTGAAATAGAGAGCAATTCTTAAATAATTCACTCAGGGCATGTGATGCAACCGGGATTTAACACATCTACACCCAGAGCTGGTTGAGACATAAGGCTGGACACTTCAGGCTGATAGCATTGGTGAGTTTAGGTGAGCAAATGCACACCCTTTGAAGTCATACTGTATGGTACCTATTCCATGGGTCCCAACTCTTCAGGTTCAAGGGATTCTTCCTCCAGCTAAAACATGCATGTGAAACCCACAGTATGGTCCACCGTGTTATGGGGAAATGATTTAAAATGCATCTCAGTTTTCGTATCCTGGTCCTCGGGTTCACCATTCCAGATGATTTACTAACAGTCTCCCTGCTTGGAGAGTCAGTGCCTTTAACCTCCTGTTTGGCACAGCTTGCAATTTCTGTGCAAGATGAACAGGAATAGGGAGAACAAATGAGAGACTAGCTGTAGGTGTCTGCACGGGCAAATGTAACGCTCATTTCCCACCAGGAAGAGGAATTTACCAAAGGCTCAGCATGCCCTGCCCGAAACAGATTAGGGCCTGAAGCAATCCTGCGGTTTTGTGCCCAGTTCACAAGAAAGCGAGTTGAAGAAAGGAGCTCAGGGGCACTGTAATTCACAAACCTGCAGAGTTATAAATGACAGCTATCCTCCAAAAATATATTGAAGTAAGCCTGCGAAGGGGACTTGAAAGCGGGGCAGAATTTCAGGAAAACGATTGCAGGGGGTAGACTGGAATTGCCCTGAAAGCATAGGAAAAGAGGCAGAACGTCGACAATGATGCACTTGGCCAAAAAGGGCGTATGCGTTTTTTCCTGAATATATTCAGGAAAAAACGCATACGCCCTTTTTGGCCAACCAAGCAAGCCTGTAAAGGAAATCTGCACTACAATGAAGTCTCACTGCCCCCCGGGCAAGAGGGCCATCTGAAAAAAGTGTAAAATCCAGAAAGGTAGGACAGGATATGGAGAACAGGGAGCCTTGTTATGCTGATTGGCAGGATGTAAATTGCCAGCAGCCAGCCTGGAGAAGTGTATGGTGTTTCCTGAAACACATAAGAAGCAAAGCAACACACTCTATGGCACTTCCACTTATGGTCCTATAGCTTACGGAAATTAAAATCAAAAACAGACAGCCACCCCAATATTTGGGACGGCTGTGTTCACAAGAAGCTCGTCTACAGTAACAGGTAAATATCCCAGAAAGCAAAATATGGATAAAGAAGTTGTGGCACGTACGTACAATGCAATATCACTCAGCAATGAAATCTGTGTCATCAGGCCCGTAGCGGCATAGTGAGTGGATGCAGGTACGGTGATTCTACGTGAACTACGTCACACAGAAAAAGAAACATCATAAGATATCACTAATACACGGAATGTAAACTTGACTACACCTGAACTGAATTACAAAACAGAACAGGGTCTCAAATTTAGAAAACCAACTAGTGCTTGCTTATGGGGAAAGGTGCGTTGGGGTGCTTCATAAAACCAGAGACTGAAATTAGCACAGATAACTTTCCATAAGCCAAATATGTAATAGAGAAGACCTACTCCTTGCTCAACGAAATGGACCCAACACCACATATTCAACGCCTAGGAATATACCTGACTAGGAAGAATCTTAAAACCCATGGATATATATGTCTCCGTAAGAGAATCAAGCGTGTGTACAGCGGCATAAACGCAGCAGTGAAAATCCGATAAATCCCATTATCAAAATAAATTTCAAAAAAAAATCATAAAGACAGTGAAATAGAGAGCAATTCTTAAATAATTCACTCAGGGCATGTGATGCAACCGGGATTTAACACATCTACACCCAGAGCTGGTTGAGACATAAGGCTGGACACTTCAGGCTGATAGCATTGGTGAGTTTCGGTGAGCAAATGCAGACCCTTTGAAGTCAGACTGCATGGTACCCATTCCATGGGTCCCAACTCTCCAGGTTCAAGGGATTCTTCCTCCAGCTAAAACATGCATGGGAAACCAAGAGTATCGTCCACCATGTGATTGGGAAATGATTTAAAATGCATCTCAGTTTTCGTATCCTGGTCCTCGGGTTCACCATTCCAGATGCTTTACTAACACTCTCCCCGCTTGGAGAGTCAGTGCCTTTAACCTCCTCTTTGGCACAGCTTGCAATTTCTGTGCAAAATGAACAGGAATAGGGAGAACCAATGAGAGACTAGCTGTAGGTGTCTGCACGGGCAAATGTAACGCTCATTGCCCACCAGGAAGAGGAATTAAACAAAGGCTCAGCGTGCCCTGCTGGAAACAGATTAGGGCCTGAAGCAATCCTGCGGTTTTGTGCCCAGCTCACAAGAAAGCGAGTTGAAGAAAGGAGCTCAGGGGCACTGTAATTCACAAACCTGCAGAGTTATAAATGACAGCTTTCCTCCAAAAATATATTGAAGTAAGCCTGCGAAGGGGACTTGAAAGCGGGGCAGAATTTCAGGAAAACGATTGCAGGGGGTAGACTGGAATTGCCCTGAAAGCATAGGAAAAGAGGCAGAACGTCGACAATGATGCACTTGGCCAAAAAGGGCGTATGCGTTTTTTCCTGAATATATTCAGGAAAAAACGCATACGCCCTTTTTGGCCAACCAAGCAAGCCTGTAAATGAAATCTGCACTACAATGAAGTCTCACTGCCCCCCTGGCAAAAGGGCCATCTGAAAAAAGTGTAAAATCCAGAAAGGTAGGACAGGATATGGAGAACAGGGAGCCTTGTTATGCTGATTGGCAGGATGTAAATTGCCAGCAGCCACCCTGGAGAAGTGTATGGTGTTTCCTGAAACACGAAAGAAACAAAGCAACACAGCCTATGGCACTTCCACTTATGGTCCTATAGCTTACGGAAATTAAAATCAAAAACAGACAGCCACCCCAATATTTGAGACGGCTGTGTTCACAAGAAGCTCGTCTACAGTAACAGGTAAATATCCCAGAAAGCAAAAAATGGATAAAGAACTTGTGGCACGTACGTACAATGCAATATCACTCAGCAATGAAATCTGTGTCATCAGGCCCATAGCGGCATAGTGAGTGGATGCAGGTACGGTGATTCTACGTGAACTACGTCACACAGAAAAAGAAACATCATAAGATATCACGAATACACGGAATGTAAACTTGACTACACATGAACTGAATTACAAAATAGAAAAGGGTCTCAAATTTAGAAAACCAACTAGTGCTTGCTTATGGGGAAAGGTGCCTTGGGGTGCTGCATAAAACCAGAGACTGAAATTAGCACAGATAACTTTCCATAAGCCCAATATGTAATAGACAAGACCTACTCCTTGCTCAACGAAATGGACCCAACACCACATATTCAACGCCTAGGAATATACCTGACTAGGAAGAATCTTAAAACCCATGGATATATATGTCTCCGTAAGAGAATCAAGGGTGTGTACAGCGGCCGAAAGGCAGCAGTGAAAATCCGATAAATCCCATTATCAAAATAAATTTCGAAAACAAAACACAAAGACAGTGAAATAGAGAGCAATTCTTAAATAATTCACTCAGGGCATGTGATGCAACCGGGATTGACCACATCTACACCCAGAGCTGGTTGAGACATAAGGCTGGACACTTCAGGCTGATAGCATTGGTGAGTTTAGGTGAGCAAATGCACACCCTTTGAAGTCATACTGTATGGTACCTATTCCATGGGTCCCAACTCTTCAGGTTCAAGGGATTCTTCCTCCAGCTAAAACATGCATGTGAAACCCACAGTATGGTCCACCGTGTTATGGGGAAATGATTTAAAATGCATCTCAGTTTTCGTATCCTGGTCCTCGGGTTCACCATTCCAGATGATTTACTAACAGTCTCCCTGCTTGGAGAGTCAGTGCCTTTAACCTCCTGTTTGGCACAGCTTGCAATTTCTGTGCAAGATGAACAGGAATAGGGAGAACCAATGAGAGACTAGCTGTAGGTGTCTGCACGGGCAAATGTAACGCTCATTTCCCACCAGGAAGAGGAATTTACCAAAGGCTCAGCATGCCCTGCCCGAAACAGATTAGGGCCTGAAGCAATCCTGCGGTTTTGTGCCCAGTTCACAAGAAAGCGAGTTGAAGAAAGGAGCTCAGGGGCACTGTAATTCACAAACCTGCAGAGTTATAAATGACAGCTATCCTCCAAAAATATATTGAAGTAAGCCTGCGAAGGGGACTTGAAAGCGGGGCAGAATTTCAGGAAAACGATTGCAGGGGGTAGACTGGAATTGCCCTGAAAGCATAGGAAAAGAGGCAGAACGTCGACAATGATGCACTTGGCCAAAAAGGGCGTATGCGTTTTTTCCTGAATATATTCAGGAAAAAACGCATACGCCCTTTTTGGCCAACCAAGCAAGCCTGTAAAGGAAATCTGCACTACAATGAAGTCTCACTGCCCCCCGGGCAAGAGGGCCATCTGAAAAAAGTGTAAAATCCAGAAAGGTAGGACAGGATATGGAGAACAGGGAGCCTTGTTATGCTGATTGGCAGGATGTAAATTGCCAGCAGCCAGCCTGGAGAAGTGTATGGTGTTTCCTGAAACACATAAGAAACAAAGCAACACAGTCTATGGCACTTCCACTTATGGTCCTATAGCTTACGGAAATTAAAATCAAAAACAGACAGCCACCCCAATATTTGGGACGGCTGTGTTCACAAGAAGCTCGTCTACAGTAACAGGTAAATATCCCAGAAAGCAAAATATGGATAAAGAAGTTGTGGCACGTACGTACAATGCAATATCACTCAGCAATGAAATCTGTGTCATCAGGCCCGTAGCGGCATAGTGAGTGGATGCAGGTACGGTGATTCTACGTGAACTACGTCACACAGAAAAAGAAACATCATAAGATATCACTAATACACGAAATGTAAACTTGACTACACCTGAACTGAATTACAAAACAGAACAGGGTCTCAAATTTAGAAAACCAACTAGTGCTTGCTTATGGGGAAAGGTGCGTTGGGGTGCTTCATAAAACCAGAGACTGAAATTAGCACAGATAACTTTCCATAAGCCAAATATGTAATAGACAAGACCTACTCCTTGCTCAACGAAATGGACCCAACACCACATATTCAACGCCTAGGAATATACCTGACTAGGAAGAATCTTAAAACCCATGGATATATATGTCTCCGTAAGAGAATCAAGCGTGTGTACAGCGGCATAAACGCAGCAGTGAAAATCCGATAAATCCCATTATCAAAATAAATTTCAAAAAAAAATCATAAAGACAGTGAAATAGAGAGCAATTCTTAAATAATTCACTCAGGGCATGTGATGCAACCGGGATTTAACACATCTACACCCAGAGCTGGTTGAGACATAAGGCTGGACACTTCAGGCTGATAGCATTGGTGAGTTTCGGTGAGCAAATGCAGACCCTTTGAAGTCAGACTGCATGGTACCCATTCCATGGGTCCCAACTCTCCAGGTTCAAGGGATTCTTCCTCCAGCTAAAACATGCATGGGAAACCAAGAGTATCGTCCACCATGTGATTGGGAAATGATTTAAAATGCATCTCAGTTTTCGTATCCTGGTCCTCGGGTTCACCATTCCAGATGATTTACTAACAGTCTCTCTGCTTGGAGAGTCAGTGCCTTTAACCTCCTGTTTGGCACAGCTTGCAATTTCTGTGCAAGATGAACAGGAATAGGGAGAACCAATGAGAGACTAGCTGTAGGTGTCTGCACGGGCAAATGTAACGCTCATTTCCCACCAGGAAGAGGAATTTACCAAAGGCTCAGCATGCCCTGCCCGAAACAGATTAGGGCCTGAAGCAATCCTGCGGTTTTGTGCCCAGTTCACAAGAAAGCGAGTTGAAGAAAGGAGCTCAGGGGCACTGTAATTCACAAACCTGCAGAGTTATAAATGACAGCTATCCTCCAAAAATATATTGAAGTAAGCCTGCGAAGGGGACTTGAAAGCGGGGCAGAATTTCAGGAAAACGATTGCAGGGGGTAGACTGGAATTGCCCTGAAAGCATAGGAAAAGAGGCAGAACGTCGACAATGATGCACTTGGCCAAAAAGGGCGTATGCGTTTTTTCCTGAATATATTCAGGAAAAAACGCATACGCCCTTTTTGGCCAACCAAGCAAGCCTGTAAAGGAAATCTGCACTACAATGAAGTCTCACTGCCCCCCGGGCAAGAGGGCCATCTGAAAAAAGTGTAAAATCCAGAAAGGTAGGACAGGATATGGAGAACAGGGAGCCTTGTTATGCTGATTGGCAGGATGTAAATTGCCAGCAGCCAGCCTGGAGAAGTGTATGGTGTTTCCTGAAACACATAAGAAACAAAGCAACACAGTCTATGGCACTTCCACTTATGGTCCTATAGCTTACGGAAATTAAAATCAAAAACAGACAGCCACCCCAATATTTGGGACGGCTGTGTTCACAAGAAGCTCGTCTACAGTAACAGGTAAATATCCCAGAAAGCAAAATATGGATAAAGAAGTTGTGGCACGTACGTACAATGCAATATCACTCAGCAATGAAATCTGTGTCATCAGGCCCGTAGCGGCATAGTGAGTGGATGCAGGTACGGTGATTCTACGTGAACTACGTCACACAGAAAAAGAAACATCATAAGATATCACTAATACACGGAATGTAAACTTGACTACACATGAACTGAATTACAAAACAGAACAGGGTCTCAAATTTAGAAAACCAACTAGTGCTTGCTTATGGGGAAAGGTGCGTTGGGGTGCTTCATAAAACCAGAGACTGAAATTAGCACAGATAACTTTCCATAAGCCAAATATGTAATAGAGAAGACCTACTCCTTGCTCAACGAAATGGACCCAACACCACATATTCAACGCCTAGGAATATACCTGACTAGGAAGAATCTTAAAACCCATGGATATATATGTCTCCGTAAGAGAATCAAGCGTGTGTACAGCGGCATAAACGCAGCAGTGAAAATCCGATAAATCCCATTATCAAAATAAATTTCAAAAAAAAATCATAAAGACAGTAAAATAGAGAGCAATTCTTAAATAATTCACTCAGGGCATGTGATGCAACCGGGATTTAACACATCTACACCCAGAGCTGGTTGAGACATAAGGCTGGACACTTCAGGCTGATAGCATTGGTGAGTTTCGGTGAGCAAATGCAGACCCTTTGAAGTCATACTGCATGGTACCCATTCCATGGGTCCCAACTCTCCAGGTTCAAGGGATTCTTCCTCCAGCTAAAACATGCATGGGAAACCAAGAGTATCATCCACCATGTGATTGGGAAATGATTTAAAATGCATCTCAGTTTTCGTATCCTGGTCCTCGAGTTCACCATTCCAGATGCTTTACTAACACTCTCCCCGCTTGGAGAGTCAGTGCCTTTAACCTCCTCTTTGGCACAGCTTGCAATTTCTGTGCAAAATGAACAGGAATAGGGAGAACCAATGAGAGACTAGCTGTAGGTGTCTGCACGGGCAAATGTAACGCTCATTTCCCACCAGGAAGAGGAATTAACCAAAGGCTCAGCGTGCCCTGCCGGAAACAGATTAGGGCCTGAAGCAATCCTGCGGTTTTGTGCCCAGCTCACAAGAAAGCGAGTTGAAGAAAGGAGCTCAGGGGCACTGTAATTCACAAACCTGCAGAGTTATAAATGACAGCTATCCTCCAAAAATATATTGAAGTAAGCCTGCGAAGGGGAGTTGAAAGCGGGGCAGAATTTCAGGAAAACGATTGCAGGGGGTAGACTGGAATTGCCCTGAAAGCATAGGAAAAGAGGCAGAACGTCGACAATGATGCACTTGGCCAAAAAGGGCGTATGTGTTTTTTCCTGAATATATTCAGGAAAAAACGCATACGCCCTTTTTGGCCAACCAAGCAAGCCTGTAAATGAAATCTGCACTACAATGAAGTCTCACTGCCCCCCTGGCAAAAGGGCCATCTGAAAAAAGTGTAAAATCCAGAAAGGTAGGACAGGATATGGAGAACAGGGAGCCTTGTTATGCTGATTGGCAGGATGTAAATTGCCAGCAGCCACCCTGGAGAAGTGTATGGTGTTTCCTGAAACACGAAAGAAACAAAGCAACACAGCCTATGGCACTTCCACTTATGGTCCTATAGCTTACGGAAATTAAAATCAAAAACAGACAGCCACCCCAATATTTGAGACGGCTGTGTTCACAAGAAGCTCGTCTACAGTTTCAGGTAAATATCCCAGAAAGCAAAAAATGGATAAAGAACTTGTGGCACGTACGTACAATGCAATATCACTCAGCAATGAAATCTGTGTCATCAGGCCCATAGCGGCATAGTGAGTGGATGCAGGTACGGTGATTCTACGTGAACTACGTCACACAGAAAAAGAAACATCATAAGATATCACGAATACACGGAATGTAAACTTGACTACACATGAACTGAATTACAAAATAGAAAAGGGTCTCAAATTTAGAAAACCAACTAGTGCTTGCTTATGGGGAAAGGTGCCTTGGGGTGCTGCATAAAACCAGAGACTGAAATTAGCACAGATAACTTTCCATAAGCCCAATATGTAATAGACAAGACCTACTCCTTGCTCAACGAAATGGACCCAACACCACATATTCAACGCCTAGGAATATACCTGACTAGGAAGAATCTTAAAACCCATGGATATATATGTCTCCGTAAGAGAATCAAGGGTGTGTACAGCGGCCGAAAGGCAGCAGTGAAAATCCGATAAATCCCATTATCAAAATAAATTTCGAAAACAAAACACAAAGACAGTGAAATAGAGAGCAATTCTTAAATAATTCACTCAGGGCATGTGATGCAACCGGGATTGACCACATCTACACCCAGAGCTGGTTGAGACATAAGGCTGGACACTTCAGGCTGATAGCATTGGTGAGTTTAGGTGAGCAAATGCACACCCTTTGAAGTCATACTGTATGGTACCTATTCCATGGGTCCCAACTCTTCAGGTTCAAGGGATTCTTCCTCCAGCTAAAACATGCATGTGAAACCCACAGTATGGTCCACCGTGTTATGGGGAAATGATTTAAAATGCATCTCAGTTTTCGTATCCTGGTCCTCGGGTTCACCATTCCAGATGATTTACTAACAGTCTCCCTGCTTGGAGAGTCAGTGCCTTTAACCTCCTGTTTGGCACAGCTTGCAATTTCTGTGCAAAATGAACAGGAATAGGGAGAACCAATGAGAGACTAGCTGTAGGTGTCTGCACGGGCAAATGTAACGCTCATTTCCCACCAGGAAGAGGAATTTACCAAAGGCTCAGCATGCCCTGCCCGAAACAGATTAGGGCCTGAAGCAATCCTGCGGTTTTGTGCCCAGTTCACAAGAAAGCGAGTTGAAGAAAGGAGCTCAGGGGCACTGTAATTCACAAACCTGCAGAGTTATAAATGACAGCTATCCTCCAAAAATATATTGAAGTAAGCCTGCGAAGGGGACTTGAAAGCGGGGCAGAATTTCAGGAAAACGATTGCAGGGGGTAGACTGGAATTGCCCTGAAAGCATAGGAAAAGAGGCAGAACGTCGACAATGATGCACTTGGCCAAAAAGGGCGTATGCGTTTTTTCCTGAATATATTCAGGAAAAAACGCATACGCCCTTTTTGGCCAACCAAGCAAGCCTGTAAAGGAAATCTGCACTACAATGAAGTCTCACTGCCCCCCGGGCAAGAGGGCCATCTGAAAAAAGTGTAAAATCCAGAAAGGTAGGACAGGATATGGAGAACAGGGAGCCTTGTTATGCTGATTGGCAGGATGTAAATTGCCAGCAGCCAGCCTGGAGAAGTGTATGGTGTTTCCTGAAACACATAAGAAACAAAGCAACACAGTCTATGGCACTTCCACTTATGGTCCTATAGCTTACGGAAATTAAAATCAAAAACAGACAGCCACCCCAATATTTGGGACGGCTGTGTTCACAAGAAGCTCGTCTACAGTAACAGGTAAATATCCCAGAAAGCAAAATATGGATAAAGAAGTTGTGGCACGTACGTACAATGCAATATCACTCAGCAATGAAATCTGTGTCATCAGGCCCGTAGCGGCATAGTGAGTGGATGCAGGTACGGTGATTCTACGTGAACTACGTCACACAGAAAAAGAAACATCATAAGATATCACTAATACACGGAATGTAAACTTGACTACACATGAACTGAATAACAAAACAGAACAGGGTCTCAAATTTAGAAAACCAACTAGTGCTTGCTTATGGGGAAAGGTGCGTTGGGGTGCTTCATAAAACCAGAGACTGAAATTAGCACAGATAACTTTCCATAAGCCAAATATGTAATAGAGAAGACCTACTCCTTGCTCAACGAAATGGACCCAACACCACATATTCAACGCCTAGGAATATACCTGACTAGGAAGAATCTTAAAACCCATGGATATATATGTCTCCGTAAGAAAATCAAGCGTGTGTACAGCGGCATAAACGCAGCAGTGAAAATCCGATAAATCCCATTATCAAAATAAATTTCAAAAAAAAATCATAAACACAGTGAAATAGAGAGCAATTCTTAAATAATTCACTCAGGGCATGTGATGCAACCGGGATTTAACACATCTACACCCAGAGCTGGTTGAGACATAAGGCTGGACACTTCAGGCTGATAGCATTGGTGAGTTTCGGTGAGCAAATGCAGACCCTTTGAAGTCATACTGCATGGTACCCATTCCATGGGTCCCAACTCTCCAGGTTCAAGGGATTCTTCCTCCAGCTAAAACATGCATGGGAAACCAAGAGTATCGTCCACCATGTGATTGGGAAATGATTTAAAATGCATCTCAGTTTTCGTATCCTGGTCCTCGGGTTCACCATTCCAGATGCTTTACTAACACTCTCCCCGCTTGGAGAGTCAGTGCCTTTAACCTCCTCTTTGGCGCAGCTTGCAATTTCTGTGCAAAATGAACAGGAATAGGGAGAACCAATGAGAGACTAGCTGTAGGTGTCTGCACGGGCAAATGTAACGCTCATTTCCCACCAGGAAGAGGAATTAACCAAAGGCTCAGCGTGCCCTGCCGGAAACAGATTAGGGCCTGAAGCAATCCTGCGGTTTTGTGCCCAGCTCACAAGAAAGCGAGTTGAAGAAAGGAGCTCAGGGGCACTGTAATTCACAAACCTGCAGAGTTATAAATGACAGCTATCCTCCAAAAATATATTGAAGTAAGCCTGCGAAGGGGACTTGAAAGCGGGGCAGAATTTCAGGAAAACGATTGCAGGGTGTAGACTGGAATTGCCCTGAAAGCATAGGAAAAGACGCAGAACGTCGACAATGATGCACTTGGCCAAAAAGGGCGTATGCGTTTTTTCCTGAATATATTCAGGATAAAACGCATACGCCCTTTTTGGCCAACCAAGCAAGCCTGTAAAGGAAATCTGCACTACAATGAAGTCTCACTGCCCCCCGGGCAAGAGGGCCATCTGAAAAAAGTGTAAAATCCAGCAAGGTAGGACAGGATATGGAGAACAGGGAGCCTTGTTATGCTGATTGGCAGGATGTAAATTGCCAGCAGCCAGCCTGGAGAAGTGTATGGTGTTTCCTGAAACACATAAGAAACAAAGCAACACAGTCTATGGCACTTCCACTTATGGTCCTATAGCTTACGGAAATTAAAATCAAAAACAGACAGCCACCCCAATATTTGGGACGGTTGTGTTCACAAGAAGCTCGTCTACAGTAACAGGTAAATATCCCAGAAAGCAAAATATGGATAAAGAAGTTGTGGCACGTACGTACAATGCAATATCACTCAGCAATGAAATCTGTGTCATCAGGCCCGTAGCGGCATAGTGAGTGGATGCAGGTACGGTGATTCTACGTGAACTACGTCACACAGAAAAAGAAACATCATAAGATATCACTAATACACGGAATGTAAACTTGACTACACATGAACTGAATTACAAAACAGAACAGGGTCTCAAATTTAGAAAACCAACTAGTGCTTGCTTATGGGGAAAGGTGCGTTGGGGTGCTTCATAAAACCAGAGACTGAAATTAGCACAGATAACTTTCCATAAGCCAAATATGTAATAGAGAAGACCTACTCCTTGCTCAACGAAATGGACCCAACACCACATATTCAACGCCTAGGAATATACCTGACTAGGAAGAATCTTAAAACCCATGGATATATATGTCTCCGTAAGAGAATCAAGCGTGTGTACAGCGGCATAAACGCAGCAGTGAAAATCCGATAAATCCCATTATCAAAATAAATTTCAAAAAAAAATCATAAAGACAGTGAAATAGAGAGCAATTCTTAAATAATTCACTCAGGGCATGTGATGCAACCGGGATTTAACACATCTACACCCAGAGCTGGTTGAGACATAAGGCTGGACACTTCAGGCTGATAGCATTGGTGAGTTTCGGTGAGCAAATGCAGACCCTTTGAAGTCATACTGCATGGTACCCATTCCATGGGTCCCAACTCTTCAGGTTCAAGGGATTCTTCCTCCAGCTAAAACATGCATGGGAAACCAAGAGTATCGGCCACCATGTGATTGGGAAATGATTTAAAATGCATCTCAGTTTTCGTATCCTGGTCCTCGGGTTCACCATTCCAGATGCTTTACTAACACTCTCGCCGCTTGGAGAGTCAGTGCCTTTAACCTCCTCTTTGGCACAGCTTGCAATTTCTGTGCAAAATGAACAGGAATAGGGAGAACCAATGAGAGACTAGCTGTAGGTGTCTGCACGGGTAAATGTAACGCTCATTTCCCACCAGGAAGAGGAATTAACCAAAGGCTCAGCATGCCCTGCCGGAAACAGATTAGGGCCTGAAGCAATCCTGCGGTTTTGTGCCCAGCTCACAAGAAAGCGAGTTGAAGAAAGGAGCTCAGGGGCACTGTAATTCACAAACCTGCAGAGTTATAAATGACAGCTATCCTCCAAAAATATATTGAAGTAAGCCTGCGAAGGGGAGTTGAAAGCGGGGCAGAATTTCAGGAAAACGATTGCAGGGGGTAGACAGGAATTGCCCTGAAAGCATAGGAAAAGAGGCAGAACGTCGACAATGATGCACTTGGCCAAAAAGGGCGTATGTGTTTTTTCCTGAATATATTCAGGAAAAAACGCATACGCACTTTTTGGCCAACCAAGCAAGCCTGTAAATGAAATCTGCACTACAATGAAGTCTCACTGCCCCCCTGGCAAAAGGGCCATCTGAAAAAAGTGTAAAATCCAGAAAGGTAGGACAGGATATGGAGAACAGGGAGCCTTGTTATGCTGATTGGCAGGATGTAAATTGCCAGCAGCCACCCTGGAGAAGTGTATGGTGTTTCCTGAAACACGAAAGAAACAAAGCAACACAGCCTATGGCACTTCCACTTATGGTCCTATAGCTTACGGAAATTAAAATCAAAAACAGACAGCCACCCCAATATTTGAGACGGCTGTGTTCACAAGAAGCTCGTCTACAGTTTCAGGTAAATACCCCAGAATGCAAAAAATGGATAAAGAACTTGTGGCACGTACCTACAATGCAATATCACTCAGCAATGAAATCTGTGTCATCAGGCCCATAGCGGCATAGTGAGTGGATGCAGGTACGGTGATTCTACGTGAACTACGTCACACAGAAAAAGAAACATCATAAGATATCACGAATACACGGAATGTAAACTTGACTACACATGAACTGAATTACAAAATAGAAAAGGGTCTCAAATTTAGAAAACCAACTAGTGCTTGCTTATGGGGAAAGGTGCCTTGGGGTGCTGCATAAAACCAGAGACTGAAATTAGCACAGATAACTTTCCATAAGCCCAATATGTAATAGACAAGACCTACTCCTTGCTCAACGAAATGGACCCAACACCACATATTCAACGCCTAGGAATATACCTGACTAGGAAGAATCTTAAAACCCATGGATATATATGTCTCCGTAAGAGAATCAAGGGTGTGTACAGCGGCCGAAAGGCAGCAGTGAAAATCCGATAAATCCCATTATCAAAATAAATTTCGAAAACAAAACACAAAGACAGTGAAATAGAGAGCAATTCTTAAATAATTCACTCAGGGCATGTGATGCAACCGGGATTGACCACATCTACACCCAGAGCTGGTTGAGACATAAGGCTGGACACTTCAGGCTGATAGCATTGGTGAGTTTAGGTGAGCAAATGCACACCCTTTGAAGTCATACTGTATGGTACCTATTCCATGGGTCCCAACTCTTCAGGTTCAAGGGATTCTTCCTCCGGCTAAAACATGCATGTGAAACCCACAGTATGGTCCACCGTGTTATGGGGAAATGATTTAAAATGCATCTCAGTTTTCGTATCCTGGTCCTCGGGTTCACCATTCCAGATGATTTACTAACAGTCTCCCTGCTTGGAGAGTCAGTGCCTTTAACCTCCTGTTTGGCACAGCTTGCAATTTCTGTGCAAGATGAACAGGAATAGGGAGAACCAATGAGAGACTAGCTGTAGGTGTCTGCACGGGCAAATGTAACGCTCATTTCCCACCAGGAAGAGGAATTTACCAAAGGCTCAGCATGCCCTGCCCGAAACAGATTAGGGCCTGAAGCAATCCTGCGGTTTTGTGCCCAGTTCACAAGAAAGCGAGTTGAAGAAAGGAGCTCAGGGGCACTGTAATTCACAAACCTGCAGAGTTATAAATGACAGCTATCCTCCAAAAATATATTGAAGTAAGCCTGCGAAGGGGACTTGAAAGCGGGGCAGAATTTCAGGAAAACGATTGCAGGGGGTAGACTGGAATTGCCCTGAAAGCATAGGAAAAAAGGCAGAACGTCGACAATGATGCACTTGGCCAAAAAGGGCGTATGCGTTTTTTCCTGAATATATTCAGGAAAAAACGCATACGCCCTTTTTGGCCAACCAAGCAAGCCTGTAAAGGAAATCTGCACTACAATGAAGTCTCACTGCCCCCCGGGCAAGAGGGCCATCTGAAAAAAGTGTAAAATCCAGAAAGGTAGGACAGGATATGGAGAACAGGGAGCCTTGTTATGCTGATTGGCAGGATGTAAATAGCCAGCAGCCAGCCTGGAGAAGTGTATGGTGTTTCCTGAAACACATAAGAAACAAAGCAACACAGTCTATGGCACTTCCACTTATGGTCCTATAGCTTACGGAAATTAAAATCAAAAACAGACAGCCACCCCAATATTTGGGACGGCTGTGTTCACAAGAAGCTCGTCTACAGTAACAGGTAAATATCCCAGAAAGCAAAATATGGATAAAGAAGTTGTGGCACGTACGTACAATGCAATATCACTCAGCAATGAAATCTGTGTCATCAGGCCCGTAGCGGCATAGTGAGTAGATGCAGGTACGGTGATTCTACGTGAACTACGTCACACAGAAAAAGAAACATCATAAGATATCACTAATACACGGAATGTAAACTTGACTACACATGAACTGAATTACAAAACAGAACAGGGTCTCAAATTTAGAAAACCAACTAGTGCTTGCTTATGGGGAAAGGTGCGTTGGGGTGCTTCATAAAACCAGAGACTGAAATTAGCACAGATAACTTTCCATAAGCCAAATATGTAATAGAGAAGACCTACTCCTTGCTCAACGAAATGGACCCAACACCACATATTCAACGCCTAGATATATACCTGACTAGGAAGAATCTTAAAACCCATGGATATATATGTCTCCGTAAGAGAATCAAGCATGTGTACAGCGGCATAAACGCAGCAGTGAAAATCCGATAAATCCCATTATCAAAATAAATTTCAAAAAAAAATCATAAAGACAGTGAAATAGAGAGCAATTCTTAAAGAATTCACTCAGGGCATGTGATGCAACCGGGATTTAACACATCTACACCCAGAGCTGGTTGAGACATAACGCTGGACACTTCAGGCTGATAGCATTGGTGAGTTTCGGTGAGCAAATGCAGACCCTTTGAAGTCATACTGCATGGTACCCATTCCATGGGTCCCAACTCTCCAGGTTCAAGGGATTCTTCCTCCAGCTAAAACATGCATGGGAAACCAAGAGTATCGTCCACCATGTGATTGGGAAATGATTTAAAATGCATCTCAGTTTTCGTATCCTGGTCCTCGGGTTCACCATTCCAGATGCTTTACTAACACTCTCCCCGCTTGGAGAGTCAGTGCCTTTAACCTCCTCTTTGGCACAGCTTGCAATTTCTGTGCAAAATGAACAGGAATAGGGAGAACCAATGAGAGACTAGCTGTAGGTGTCTGCACGGGCAAATGTAACGCTCATTTCCCACCAGGAAGAGGAATTAACCAAAGGCTCAGCGTGCCCTGCCGGAAACAGATTAGGGCCTGAAGCAATCCTGCGGTTTTGTGCCCAGCTCACAAGAAAGCGAGTTGAAGAAAGGAGCTCAGGGGCACTGTAATTCACAAACCTGCAGAGTTATAAATGACAGCTATCCTCCAAAAATATATTGAAGTAAGCCTGCGAAGGGGACTTGAAAGCGGGGCAGAATTTCAGGAAAACGATTGCAGGGGGTAGACTGGAATTGCCCTGAAAGCATAGGAAAAGAGGCAGAACGTCGACAATGATGCAGTTGGCCAAATAGGGCGTATGCGTTTTTTCCTGAATATATTCAGGAAAAAACGCATACGCCCTTTTTGGCCAACCAAGCAAGCCTGTAAAGGAAATCTGCACTACAATGAAGTCTCACTGCCCCCCGGGCAAAAGAGCCATCTGAAAAAAGTGTAAAATCCAGAAAGGTAGGACAGGATATGGAGGACAGGGAGCCTTGTTATGCTGATTGGCAGGATGTAAATTGCCAGCAGCCAACCTGGAGAAGTGTATGGTGTTTCCTGAAACACGTAAGAAACAAAGCAACACAGCCTATGGCACTTCCACTTATGGTCCTATAGCTTACGGAAATTAAAATTAAAAACAGACAGCCACCCCAATATTTGGGACGGCTGTGTTCACAAGAAGCTCGTCTACAGTATCAGGTAAATATCCCAGAAAGCAAAAAATGGATAAAGAAGTTGTGGCACGTACGTACAATGCAATATCACTCAGCAATGAAATCTGTGTCATCAGGCCCGGAGCGGCATAGTGAGTGGATGCAGATACGGTGATTCTACGTGAACTACGTCACACAGAAAAAGAAACATCATAAGATATCTCTAATACACGGAATGTAAACTTGACTACACATGAACTGAATTACAAAACAGAACAGGGTCTCAAATTTAGAAAACCAACTAGTGCTTGCTTATGGTTAAAGGTGCCTTGGGGTGCTGCATAAAACCAGAGACTGAAATTAGCACAGATAACTTTCCATAAGCCAAATATGTAATAGACAAAACCTACACCTTGCTCAACGAAATGGACCCAACACCACATATTCAACGCCTAGGAATATACCTGACTTGGAAGAATCTTAAAACCCATGGATATATATGTCTCCATAAGAGAATCAAGCGTGTGTACAGCGGCCGAAACGCAGCAGTAAAAATCCGATAAATCCCATTATCAAAATAAATTTCGAAAACAAAACACAAAGACAGTGAAATAGAGAGCAATTCTTAAATAATTCACTCAGGGCATGTGATGCAACCGGGATTGACCACATCTACACCCAGAGCTGGTTGAGACATAAGGCTGGACACTTCAGGCTGATAGCATTGGTGAGTTTCGGTGAGCAAATGCAGACCCTTTGAAGTCATACAGCATGGTACCTATTCCATGGGTCCCAACTCTTCAGGTTCAAGGGATTCTTCCTCCAGCTAAAACATGCATGGGAAACCCACAGTATGGTCCACCGTGTGATTGGGAAACGATTTAAAATGCATCTCAGTTTTCGTATACTGGTCCTCGGGTTCAACATTCCAGATGCTTTACTAACACTCTCCCTGCTTGGAGAGTCAGTGCCTTTAACCTCCTGTTTGGCACAGCTTGCAATTTCTGTGCAAGATGAACAGGAATAGTGAGAACCAATGAGAGACTAGCTGTAGGTGTCTGCACGGGCAAATGTAATGCTCATTTCCGACCAGGAAGAGGAATTAACCAAAGGCTCAGCATGCCCTTCCGGAAACAGATTAGGGCCTGAAGCAATCCTGCGGTTTTGTGCCCAGCTCACAAGAAAGCGAGTTGAAGAAAGGAGCTCAGGGGCACTGTAATTCACAAACCTGCAGAGTTATAAATGACAGCTATCCTCAAAAATATATTGAAGTAAGCCTGCGAAGGGGACTTGAAAGTGGGGCAGTATTTCAGGAAAACGATTGCAGGGGGTAGACTGGAATTGCCCTGAAAGCATAGGAAAAGACGCAGAACGTCGACAATGATGCACTTGGCCAAAAAGGGCGTATGCGTTTTTTCCTGAATATATTCAGGAAAAAACGCATACGCCCTTTTTGGCCAACCAAGCAAGCCTGTAAAGGAAATCTGCACTACAATGAAGTCTCACTGCCCCCCGGGCAAAAGGGCCATCTGAAAAAAGTGTAAAATCCAGAAAGGTAGGACAGGATATGGAGAACAGGGAGCCTTGTTATGCAGATTGGCAGGATGTAAATTGCCAGCAGCCACCCTGGAGAAGTGTATGGTGTTTCCTGAAACACGTAAGAAACCAAGCAACACAGCCTATGGCACTTCCACTTATGGTCCTATAGCTTACGGAAATTAAAATCAAAAACAGACAGCCACCCCAATATTTGGGACGGCTGTGTTCACAAGAAGCTCGTCTACAGTATCAGGTAAATATCCCAGAAAGCAAAAAATGGATAAAGAAGTTGTGGCACGTACGTACAATGCAATATCACTCAGCAATGAAATCTGTGTCATCAGGCCCGTAGCGGCATAGTGAGTGGATGCAGGTACGGTGATTCTACGTGAACTACGTCACACAGAAAAAGAAACATCATAAGATATCACTAATACACGGAATGTAAACTTGACTACACATGAACTGAATTACAAAACAGAACAGGGTCTCAAATTTAGAAAACCAACTAGTGCTTGCTTATGGGGAAAGGTGCGTTGGGGTGCTGCATAAAACCAGAGACTGAAATTAGCACAGATAACTTTCCATAAGCCAAATATGTAATAGACAAGACCTACTCCTTGCTCAACGAAATGGACCCAACACCACATATTCAACGCCTAGGAATATACCAGACTAGGAAGAATCTTAAAATCCATGGATATATATGTCTCCGTAAGAGAATCAAGCGTGTGTACAGCGGCCGAAAAGCAGCAGTGAAAATCCGATAAATCCCATTATCAAAATAAATTTCGAGAACAAAACACAAAGACAGTGAAATAGAGAGCAATTCTTAAATAATTCACTCAGGGCATGTGATGCAACGGGGATTTAACACATCTACACCCAGAGCTGGTTGAGACATAAGGCTGGACACTTCAGGCTGATAGCATTGGTGAGTTTCGGTGAGCAAATGCAGACCCTTTGATGTCATACTGCATGGTACCCATTCCATGGGTCCCAACGCTCCAGGTTCAAGGCATTCTTCCTCCAGCTAAAACATGCGTGGGAAACCCAGAGTATCGTCCACCGTGTGATTGGGAAACGATTTAAAATGCATCTCAGTTTTCGTATCCTGGTCCTCGGGTTCACCATTCCAGATGCTTTACTAACACTCTCCCCGCTTGGAGAGTCAGTGCCTTTAACCTCCTCTTTGGCACAGCTTGCAATTTCTGTGCAAGATGAACAGGAATAGGGAGAACCAATGAGAGACTAGCTGTAGGTGTCTGCACGGGCAAATGTAACGCTCATTGCCGACGAGGAAGAGGGATTAAACAAAGGCTCAGTGTGCCCTGCCTGAAACAGATTAGGGCCTGAAGCAATCCTGCGGTTTTGTTTCCAGCTCACAAGAAAGCGAGTTGAAGAAAGGAGCTCAGGGGCACTGTAATTCACAAACCTGCAGAATTATAAATGACAGCTATCCTCCAAAAATATATTGAAGTAAGCCTGCGAAGGGGACTTGAAAGCGGGGCAGAATTTCAGGAAAACGATTGCAGGGGGTAGACTGGAATTGCCCTGAAAGCATAGGAAAAGAGGCAGAACGTCGACAATGATGCACTTGGCCAAATAGGGCGTATGAGTTTTTTCCTGAATATATTCAGGAAAAAACGCATACGCCCTTTTTGGCCAACCAAGCAAGCCTGTAAAGGAAATCTGCACTACAATGAAGTCTCACTGCCCCCCGGGCAAAAGAGCCATCTGAAAAAAGTGTAAAATCCAGAAAGGTAGGACAGGATATGGAGGACAGGGAGCCTTGTTATGCTGATTGGCAGGATGTAAATTGCCAGCAGCCAACCTGGAGAAGTGTATGGTGTTTCCTGAAACACGTAAGAAACAAAGCAACACAGCCTATGGCACTTCCACTTATGGTCCTATAGCTTACGGAAATTAAAATTAAAAACAGACAGCCACCCCAATATTTGGGACGGCTGTGTTCACAAGAAGCTCGTCTACAGTATCAGGTAAATATCCCAGAAAGCAAAAAATGGATAAAGAAGTTGTGGCACGTACGTACAATGCAATATCACTCAGCAATGAAATCTGTGTCATCAGGCCCGGAGCGGCATAGTGAGTGGATGCAGATACGGTGATTCTACGTGAACTACGTCACACAGAAAAAGAAACATCATAAGATATCTCTAATACACGGAATGTAAACTTGACTACACATGAACTGAATTACAAAACAGAACAGGGTCTCAAATTTAGAAAACCAACTAGTGCTTGCTTATGGTTAAAGGTGCCTTGGGGTGCTGCATAAAACCAGAGACTGAAATTAGCACAGATAACTTTCCAGAAGCCAAATATGTAATAGACAAAACCTACACCTTGCTCAACGAAATGGACCCAACACCACATATTCAACGCCTAGGAATATACCTGACTTGGAAGAATCTTAAAACCCATGGATATATATGTCTCCATAAGAGAATCAAGCGTGTGTACAGCGGCCGAAACGCAGCAGTAAAAATCCGATAAATCCCATTATCAAAATAAATTTCGAAAACAAAACACAAAGACAGTGAAATAGAGAGCAATTCTTAAATAATTCACTCAGGGCATGTGATGCAACCGGGATTGACCACATCTACACCCAGAGCTGGTTGAGACATAAGGCTGGACACTTCAGGCTGATAGCATTGGTGAGTTTCGGTGAGAAAATGCAGACCCTTTGATGTCATACTGCATGGTACCTATTCCATGGGTCCCAACTCTTCAGGTTCAAGGGATTCTTCCTCCAGCTAAAACATGCATGGGAAACCCACAGTATGGTCCACCGTGTGATTGGGAAACGATTTAAAATGCATCTCAGTTTTCGTATACTGGTCCTCGGGTTCAACATTCCAGATGCTTTACTAACACTCTCCCTGCTTGGAGAGTCAGTGCCTTTAACCTCCTGTTTGGCACAGCTTGCAATTTCTGTGCAAGATGAACAGGAATAGTGAGAACCAATGAGAGACTAGCTGTAGGTGTCTGCACGGGCAAATGTAATGCTCATTTCCGACAAGGAAGAGGAATTAACCAAAGGCTCAGCATGCCCTTCCGGAAACAGATTAGGGCCTGAAGCAATCCTGCGGTTTTGTGCCCAGCTCACAAGAAAGCGAGTTGAAGAAAGGAGCTCAGGGGCACTGTAATTCACAAACCTGCAGAGTTATAAATGACAGCTATCCTCAAAAATATATTGAAGTAAGCCTGCGAAGGGGACTTGAAAGTGGGGCAGTATTTCAGGAAAACGATTGCAGGGGGTAGACTGGAATTGCCCTGAAAGCATAGGAAAAGACGCAGAACGTCGACAATGATGCACTTGGCCAAAAAGGGCGTATGCGTTTTTTCCTGAATATATTCAGGAAAAAACGCATACGCCCTTTTTGGCCAACCAAGCAAGCCTGTAAAGGAAATCTGCACTACAATGAAGTCTCACTGCCCCCCGGGCAAAAGGGCCATCAGAAAAAAGTGTAAAATCCAGAAAGGTAGGACAGGATATGGAGAACAGGGAGCCTTGTTATGCTGATTGGCAGGATGTAAATTGCCAGCAGCCACCCTGGAGAAGTGTATGGTGTTTCCTGAAACACGTAAGAAACCAAGCAACACAGCCTATGGCACTTCCACTTATGGTCCTATAGCTTACGGAAATTAAAATCAAAAACAGACAGCCAACCCAATATTTGGGACGGCTGTGTTCACAAGAAGCTCGTCTACAGTATCAGGTAAATATCCCAGAAAGCAAAAAATGGATAAAGAAGTTGTGGCACGTACGTACAATGCAATATCACTCAGCAATGAAATCTGTGTCATCAGGCCCGTAGCGGCATAGTGAGTGGATGCAGGTACGGTGATTCTACGTGAACTACGTCACACAGAAAAAGAAACATCATAAGATATCACTAATACACGGAATGTAAACTTGACTACACATGAACTGAATTACAAAACAGAACAGGGTCTCAAATTTAGAAAACCAACTAGTGCTTGCTTATGGGGAAAGGTGCCTTGGGGTGCTGCATAAAACCAGAGACTGAAATTAGCACAGATAACTTTCCATAAGCCAAATATGTAATAGACAAGACCTACTCCTTGCTCAACGAAATGGACCCAACACCACATATTCAACGCCTAGGAATATACCTGACTAGGAAGAATCTTAAAACCCATTGATATATATGTCTCCGTAAGAGAATCAAACCTGTGTACAGCGGCCGAAACGCAGCAGTGAAAATCCGATAAATCCTATTATCAAAATAAATTTCGAAAACAAAACACAAAGACAGTGAAAAAGAGAGCAATTCTTAAATAATTCACTCAGGGCATGTGATGCAACCGGGATTGACCACATCTATACCCAGAGCTGGTTGAGACATAAGGCTGGACACTTCAGGCTGATAGCATTGGTGTGTTTCGGTGAGCAAATGCAGACCCTTTGAAGTCATACTGCATGGTACCTATTCCATGGGTCCCAACTCTTCAGGGTCAAGGGATTCTTCCTCCAGCTAAAACATGCATGGGAAACCCACAGTATGGTCCACCGTGTGATTGGGAAACGATTTAAAATGCATCTCAGTTTTCGTATCCTGGTCCTCGGGTTCACCATTCCAGATGCTTTACTAACACTCTCCCTGCTTGGAGAGTCAGTGCCTTTAACCTCCTGTTTGGCACAGCTTGCAGTTTCTGTGCAAGATGAACAGGAATAGGGAGAACCAATGAGAGACTAGCTGTAGGTGTCGGCACGGGCAAATGTAACACTCATTGCCCAACAGGAAGAGGAATTAAACAAAGGCTCAGCGTGCCCTCCTGGAAACAGTTTAGGGCCTGAAGCAATCCTGCGGTTTTGTGCCCAGCTCACAAGAAAGCGAGTTGAAGAAAGGAGCTCAGGGGCACTGTAATTCACAAACCTGCAGAGTTATAAATGACAGCTATCCTGCAAAAATATATTGAAGTAAGCCTGCGAAGGGGACTTGAAAGCGGGGCAGAATTTCAGGAAAACGATTGCAGGGGGTAGACTGGAATTGCCCTGAAAGCATAGGAAAAGAGGCAGAACGGCGACAATAATGCACTTGGCCAAAAAGGGCGTATGCGTTTTTTCCTGAATATATTCAGGAAAAAACGCATACGCCCTTTTTGGCCAACCAAGCAAGCCTGTAAAGGAAATCTGCACTACAATGAAGTCTCACTGCCCCCCGGGCAAAAGGGCCATCTGAAAAAAGTGTAAAATCCAGAAAGGTAGGAAAGGATATGGAGAAGAGGGAGCCTTGTTATGCTGATTGGCAGGATGTAAATTGCCAGCAGCCAACCTGGAGAAGTGTATGGTGTTTCCTGAAACACGTAAGAAACAAAGCAACACAGCCTATGGCACTTACACTTATGGTCCTATAGCTTACGGAAATTAAAATCAAAAACAGACAGCCACCCCAATATTTGGGACGGCTGTGTTCACAAGAAGCTCGTCTACAGTATCAGGTAAATATCCCAAGAAGCAAAAAATGGATAAAGAAGTTGTGGCACGTACGTACAATGCAATATCACTCAGCAATGAAATCTGTGTCATCAGGCCCGTAGCGGCATAGTGAGTGGATGCAGGTACTGTGAATCTACGTGAACTACGTCACACAGAAAAAGAAACATCATAAGATATCACTAATACACGGAATGTAAACTTGACTACACATGAACTGAATTACAAAACAGAACAGGGTCTCAAATTTAGAAAACCAACTAGTGCTTCCTTATGGGGAAATGTGCGTTGGGGTGCTGCATAAAACCAGAGACTGAAATTAGCACAGATAACTTTCCATAAGCCAAATATGTAATAGACAAGACCTACTCCTTGCTCAACGAAATGGACCCAACACCACATATTCAACGCCTAGGAATATACCAGACTAGGAAGAATCTTAAAATCCATGGATATATATGTCTCCGTAAGAGAATCAAGCGTGTGTACAGCGGCCGAAAAGCAGCAGTGAAAATCCGATAAATCCCATTATCAAAATAAATTTCGAAAACAAAACACAAAGACAGTGAAATAGAGAGCAATTCTTAAATAATTCACTCAGGGCATGTGATGCAACGGGGATTTAACACATCTACACCCAGAGCTGGTTGAGACATAAGGCTGGACACTTCAGGCTGATAGCATTGGTGAGTTTCGGTGAGCAAATGCAGACCCTTTGATGTCATACTGCATGGTACCCATTCCATGGGTCCCAACGCTCCAGGTTCAAGGCATTCTTCCTCCAGCTAAAACATGCATGGGAAACCCAGAGTATCGTCCACCGTGTGATTGGGAAACGATTTAAAATGCATCTCAGTTTTCGTATCCTGGTCCTCGGGTTCACCATTCCAGATGCTTTACTAACACTCTCCCCGCTTGGAGAGTCAGTGCCTTTAACCTCCTCTTTGGCACAGCTTGCAATTTCTGTGCAAGATGAACAGGAATAGGGAGAACCAATGAGAGACTAGCTGTAGGTGTCTGCACGGGCAAATGTAACGCTCATTGCTGACGAGGAAGAGGGATTAAACAAAGGCTCAGTGTGCCCTGCCTGAAACAGATTAGGGCCTGAAGCAATCCTGCGGTTTTGTTCCCAGCTCACAAGAAAGCGAGTTGAAGAAAGGAGCTCAGGGGCACTGTAATTCACAAACCTGCAGAATTATAAATGACAGCTATCCTCCAAAAATATATTGAAGTAAGCCTGCGAAGGGGACTTGAAAGCGGGGCAGAATTTCAGGAAAACGATTGCAGGGGGTAGACTGGAATTGCCCTGAAAGCATAGGAAAAGAGGCAGAACGTCGACAATGACGCACTTGGCCAAATAGGGCTTATGCGTTTTTTCCTGAATATATTCAGGAAAAAACGCATACGCCCTTTTTGGCCAACCAAGCAAGCCTGTAAAGGAAATCTGCACTACAATGAAGTCTCACTGCCCCCTGGGCAAAAGAGCCATCTGATAAAAGTGTAAAATCCAGAAAGGTAGGACAGGATATGGAGGACAGGGAGCCTTGTTATGCTGATTGGCAGGATGTAAATTGCCAGCAGCCAACCTGGAGAAGTGTATGGTGTTTCCTGAAACACGTAAGAAACAAAGCAACACAGCCTATGGCACTTCCACTTATGGTCCTATAGCTTACGGAAATTAAAATTAAAAACAGACAGCCACCCCAATATTTGGGACGGCTGTGTTCACAAGAAGCTCGTCTACAGTATCAGGTAAATATCCCAGAAAGCAAAAAATGGATAAAGAAGTTGGGGCACGTACGTACAATGCAATATCACTCAGCAATGAAATCTGTGTCATCAGGCCCGGAGCGGCATAGTGAGTGGATGCAGATACGGTGATTCTACGTGAACTACGTCACACAGAAAAAGAAACATCATAAGATATCTCTAATACACGGAATGTAAACTTGACTACACATGAACTGAATTACAAAACAGAACAGGGTCTCAAATTTAGAAAACCAACTAGTGCTTGCTTATGGTTAAAGGTGCCCTGGGGTGCTGCATAAAACCAGAGACTGAAATTAGCACAGATAACTTTCCATAAGCCAAATATGTAATAGACAAAACCTACACCTTGCTCAACGAAATGGACCCAACACCACATATTCAACGCCTACGAATATACCTGACTTGGAAGAATCTTAAAACCCATGGATATATATGTCTCCATAAGAGAATCAAGCGTGTGTACAGCGGCCAAAACGCAGCAGTAAAAATCCGATAAATCCCATTATCAAAATAAATTTCGAAAACAAAACACAAAGACAGTGAAATAGAGAGCAATTCTTAAATAATTCACTCAGGGCATGTGATGCAACCGGGATTGACCACATCTACACCCAGAGCTGGTTGAGACATAAGGCTGGACACTTCAGGCTGATAGCATTGGTGTGTTTCGGTGAGCAAATGCAGACCCTTTGAAGTCATACTGCATGGTACCTATTCCATGGGTCCCAACTCTTCAGGTTCAAGGGATTCTTCCTCCAGCTAAAACATGCATGGGAAACCCACAGTATGGTCCACCGTGTGATTGGGAAACGATTTAAAATGCATCTCAGTTTTCGTATCCTGGTCCTCGGGTTCAACATTCCAGATGCTTTACTAACACTCTCCCTGCTTGGAGAGTCAGTGCCTTTAACCTCCTGTTTGGCACAGCTTGCAATTTCTGTGCAAGATGAACAGGAATAGTGAGAACCAATGAGAGACTAGCTGTAGGTGTCTGCACGGGCAAATGTAATGCTCATTTCCAACCAGGAAGAGGAATTAACCAAAGGCTCAGCATGCCCTTCCGGAAACAGATTAGGGCCTGAAGCAATCCTGCGGTTTTGTGCCCAGCTCACAAGAAAGCGAGTTGAAGAAAGGAGCTCAGGGGCACTGTAATTCACAAACCTGCAGAGTTATAAATGACAGCTATCCTCAAAAATATATTGAAGTAAGCCTGCGAAGGGGACTTGAAAGTGGGGCAGTATTTCAGGAAAACGATTGCAGGGGGTAGACTGGAATTGCCCTGAAAGCATAGGAAAAGACGCAGAACGTCGACAATGATGCACTTGGCCAAAAAGGGCGTATGCGTTTTCTCCTGAATATATTCAGGAAAAAACACATACGCCCTTTTTGGCCAACCAAGCAAGCCTGTAAAGGAAATCTGCACTACAATGAAGTCTCACTGCCCCCCGGGCAAAAGGGCCATCTGAAAAAAGTGTAAAATCCAGAAAGGTAGGACAGGATATGGAGAACAGGGAGCCTTGTTATGCTGATTGGCAGGATGTAAATTGCCAGCAGCCACCCTGGAGAAGTGTATGGTGTTTCCTGAAACACGTAAGAAACCAAGCAACACAGCCTATGGCACTTCCACTTATGGTCCTATAGCTTACGGAAATTAAAATCAAAAACAGACAGCCACCCCAATATTTGGGACGGCTGTGTTCACAAGAAGCTCGTCTACAGTATCAGGTAAATATCCCAGAAAGCAAAAAATGGATAAAGAAGTTGTGGCACGTACGTACAATGCAATATCACTCAGCAATGAAATCTGTGTCATCAGGCCCGTAGCGGCATAGTGAGTGGATGCAGGTACGGTGATTCTACGTGAACTACGTCACACAGAAAAAGAAACATCATAAGATATCACTAATACACGGAATGTAAACTTGACTACACATGAACTGAATTACAAAACAGAACAGGGTCTCAAATTTAGAAAACCAACTAGTGCTTGCTTATGGGGAAAGGTGCCTTGGGGTGCTGCATAAAACCAGAGACTGAAATTAGCACAGATAACTTTCCATAAGCCAAATATGTAATAGACAAGACCTACTCCTTGCTCAACGAAATGGACCCAACACCACATATTCAACGCCTAGGAATATACCTGACTAGGAAGAATCTTAAAACCCATTGATATATATGTCTCCGTAAGAGAATCAAACCTGTGTACAGCGGCCGAAACGCAGCAGTGAAAATCCGATAAATCCTATTATCAAAATAAATTTCGAAAACAAAACACAAAGACAGTGAAATAGAGAGCAATTCTTAAATAATTCACTCAGGGCATGTGATGCAACCGGGATTGACCACATCTATACCCAGAGCTGGTTGAGACATAAGGCTGGACACTTCAGGCTGATAGCATTGGTGTGTTTTGGTGAGCAAATGCAGACCCTTTGAAGTCATACTGCATGGTACGTATTCCATGGGTCCCAACTCTTCAGGTTCAAGGGATTCTTCCTCCAGCTAAAACATGCATGGGAAACCCACAGTATGGTCCACCGTGTGATTGGGAAACGATTTAAAATGCATCTCAGTTTTCGTATCCTGGTCCTCGGGTTCACCATTCCAGATGCTTTACTAACACTCTCCCTGCTTGGAGAGTCAGTGCCTTTAACCTCCTGTTTGGCACAGCTTGCAGTTTCTGTGCAAGATGAACAGGAATAGGGAGAACCAATGAGAGACTAGCTGTAGGTGTCTGCACGGGCAAATGTAACGCTCATTTCCGACCAGGAAGAGGAATTAACCAAAGGCTCAGCATGCCCTGCCGGAAACTGATTAGGGCCTGAAGCAATCCTGCGGTTTTGTGCCCAGCTCACAAGAAAGCGAGTTGAAGAAAGGAGCTCAGGGGCACTGTAATTCACAAACCTGCAGAGTTATAAATGACAGCTATCCTGCAAAAATATATTGAAGTAAGCCTGCGAAGGGGACTTGAAAGCGGGGCAGAATTTCAGGAAAACGATTGCAGGGGGTAGACTGGAATTGCCCTGAAAGCATAGGAAAAGAGGCAGAACGGCGACAATAATGCACTTGGCCAAAAAGGGCGTATGCGTTTTTTCCTGAATATATTCAGGAAAAAACGCATACGCCCTTTTTGGCCAACCAAGCAAGCCTGTAAAGGAAATCTGCACTACAATGAAGTCTCACTGCCCCCCGGGCAAAAGGGCCATCTGAAAAAAGTGTAAAATCCAGAAAGGTAGGAAAGGATATGGAGAAGAGGGAGCCTTGTTATGCTGATTGGCAGGATGTAAATTGCCAGCAGCCAACCTGGAGAAGTGTATGGTGTTTCCTGAAACACGTAAGAAACAAAGCAACACACCCTATGGCACTTCCACTTATGGTCCTATAGCTTACGGAAATTAAAATCAAAAACAGACAGCCACCCCAATATTTGGGACGGCTGTGTTCACAAGAAGCTCGTCTACAGTATCAGGTAAATATCCCAAGAAGCAAAAAATGGATAAAGAAGTTGTGGCACGTACGTACAAGGCAATATCACTCAGCAATGAAATCTGTGTCATCAGGCCCGTAGCGGCATAGTGAGTGGATGCAGGTACTGTGAATCTACGTGAACTACGTCACACAAAAAAGAAACATCATAAGATATCACTAATACACGGAATGTAAACTTGACTACACATGAACTGAATTACAAAACAGAACAGGGTCTCAAATTTAGAAAACCAACTAGTGCTTCCTTATGGGGAAAGGTGCGTTGGGGTGCTGCATAAAACCAGAGACTGAAATTAGCACAGATAACTTTCCATAAGCCAAATATGTAATAGACAAGACCTACTCCTTGCTCAACGAAATGGACCCAACACCACATATTCAACGCCTAGGAATATACCAGACTAGGAAGAATCTTAAAATCCATGGATATATATGTCTCCGTAAGAGAATCAAGCGTGTGTACAGCGGCCGAAAAGCAGCAGTGAAAATCCGATAAATCCCATTATCAAAATAAATTTCGAAAACAAAACACAAAGACAGTGAAATAGAGAGCAATTCTTAAATAATTCACTCAGGGCATGTGATGCAACGGGGATTTAACACATCTACACCCAGAGCTGGTTGAGACATAAGGCTGGACACTTCAGGCTGATAGCATTGGTGAGTTTCGGTGAGCAAATGCAGACCCTTTGATGTCATACTGCATGGTACCCATTCCATGGGTCCCAACGCTCCAGGTTCAAGGCATTCTTCCTCCAGCTAAAACATGCATGGGAAACCCAGAGTATCGTCCACCGTGTGATTGGGAAACGATTTAAAATGCATCTCAGTTTTCGTATCCTGGTCCTCGGGTTCACCATTCCAGATGCTTTACTAACACTCTCCCCGCTTGGAGAGTCAGTGCCTTTAACCTCCTCTTTGGCACAGCTTGCAATTTCTGTGCAAGATGAACAGGAATAGGGAGAACCAATGAGAGACTAGCTGTAGGTGTCTGCACGGGCAAATGTAACGCTCATTGCCGACGAGGAAGAGGGATTAAACAAAGGCTCAGTGTGCCCTGCCTGAAACAGATTAGGGCCTGAAGCAATCCTGCGGTTTTGTTCCCAGCTCACAAGAAAGCGAGTTGAAGAAAGGAGCTCAGGGGCACTGTAATTCACAAACCTGCAGAATTATAAATGACAGCTATCCTCCAAAAATATATTGAAGTAATCCTGCGAAGGGGACTTGAAAGCGGGGCAGAATTTCAGGAAAACGATTGCAGGGGGTAGACTGGAATTGCCCTGAAAGCATAGGAAAAGAGGCAGAACGTCGACAATGATGCACTTGGCCAAATAGGGCTTATGCGTTTTTTCCTGAATATATTCAGGAAAAAACGCATACGCCCTTTTTGGCCAACCAAGCAAGCCTGTAAAGGAAATCTGCACTACAATGAAGTCTCACTGCCCCCCGGGCAAAAGAGCCATCTGATAAAAGTGTAAAATCCAGAAAGGTAGGACAGGATATGGAGGACAGGGAGCCTTGTTATGCTGATTGGCAGGATGTAAATTGCCAGCAGCCAACCTGGAGAAGTGTATGGTGTTTCCTGAAACACGTAAGAAACAAAGCAACACAGCCTATGGCACTTCCACTTATGGTCCTATAGCTTACGGAAATTAAAATTAAAAACAGACAGCCACCCCAATATTTGGGACGGCTGTGTTCACAAGAAGCTCGTCTACAGTATCAGGTAAATATCCCAGAAAGCAAAAAATGGATAAAGAAGTTGGGGCACGTATGTACAATGCAATATCACTCAGCAATGAAATCTGTGTCATCAGGCCCGGAGCGGCATAGTGAGTGGATGCAGATACGGTGATTCTACGTGAACTACGTCACACAGAAAAAGAAACATCATAAGATATCTCTAATACACGGAATGTAAACTTGACTACACATGAACTGAATTACAAAACAGAACAGGGTCTCAAATTTAGAAAACCAACTAGTGCTTGCTTATGGTTAAAGGTGCCCTGGGGTGCTGCATAAAACCAGAGACTGAAATTAGCACAGATAACTTTCCATAAGCCAAATATGTAATAGACAAAACCTACACCTTGCTCAACGAAATGGACCCAACACCACATATTCAACGCCTACGAATATACCTGACTTGGAAGAATCTTAAAACCCATGGATATATATGTCTCCATAAGAGAATCAAGCGTGTGTACAGCGGCCAAAACGCAGCAGTAAAAATCCGATAAATCCCATTATCAAAATAAATTTCGAAAACAAAACACAAAGAGAGTGAAATAGAGAGCAATTCTTAAATAATTCACTCAGGGCATGTGATGCAACCGGGATTGACCACATCTACACCCAGAGCTGGTTGAGACATAAGGCTGGACACTTCAGGCTGATAGCATTGGTGTGTTTCGGTGAGCAAATGCAGACCCTTTGAAGTCATACTGCATGGTACCTATTCCATGGGTCCCAACTCTTCAGGTTCAAGGGATTCTTCCTCCAGCTAAAACATGCATGGGAAACCCACACTATGGTCCACCGTGTGATTGGGAAACGATTTAAACTGCATCTCAGTTTTCGTATCCTGGTCCTCGGGTTCAACATTCCAGATGCTTTACTAACACTCTCCCTGCTTGGAGAGTCAGTGCCTTTAACCTCCTGTTTGGCACAGCTTGCAATTTCTGTGCAAGATGAACAGGAATAGTGAGAACCAATGAGAGACTAGCTGTAGGTGTCTGCACGGGCAAATGTAATGCTCATTTCCAACCAGGAAGAGGAATTAACCAAAGGCTCAGCATGCCCTTCCGGAAACAGATTAGGGCCTGAAGCAATCCTGCGGTTTTGTGCCCAGCTCACAAGAAAGCGAGTTGAAGAAAGGAGCTCAGGGGCACTGTAATTCACAAACCTGCAGAGTTATAAATGACAGCTATCCTCAAAAATATATTGAAGTAAGCCTGCGAAGGGGACTTGAAAGTGGGGCAGTATTTCAGGAAAACGATTGCAGGGGGTAGACTGGAATTGCCCTGAAAGCATAGGAAAAGAGGCAGAACGTCGACAATGATGCACTTGGCCAAAAAGGGCGTATGCGTTTTCTCCTGAATATATTCAGGAAAAAACACATACGCCCTTTTCGGCCAACCAAGCAAGCCTGTAAAGGAAATCTGCACTACAATGAAGTCTCACTGCCCCCCGGGCAAAAGGGCCATCTGAAAAAAGTGTAAAATCCAGAAAGGTAGGACAGGATATGGAGAACAGGGAGCCTTGTTATGCTGATTGGCAGGATGTAAATTGCCAGCAGCCACCCTGGAGAAGTGTATGGTGTTTCCTGAAACACGTAAGAAACCAAGCAACACAGCCTATGGCACTTCCACTTATGGTCCTATAGCTTACGGAAATTAAAATCAAAAACAGACAGCCACCCCAATATTTGGGACGGCTGTGTTCACAAGAAGCTCGTCTACAGTATCAGGTAAATATCCCAAGAAGCAAAAAATGGATAAAGAAGTTGTGGCACGTACGTACAATGCAATATCACTCAGCAATGAAATCTGTGTCATCAGGCCCGGAGCGGCATAGTGAGTGGATGCAGATACGGTGATTCTACGTGAACTACGTCACACAGAAAAAGAAACATCATAAGATATCTCTAATACACGGAATGTAAACTTGACTACACATGAACTGAATTACAAAACAGAACAGGGTCTCAAATTTAGAAAACCAACTAGTGCTTGCTTATGGTTAAAGGTGCCTTGGGGTGCTGCATAAAACCAGAGACTGAAATTAGCACAGATAACTTTCCATAAGCCAAATATGTAATAGACAAGACCTACACCTTGCTCAACGAAATGGACCCAACACCACATATTCAACGCCTAGGAATATACCTGACTAGGAAGAATCTTAAAACCCATTGATATATATGTCTCCGTAAGAGAATCAAACCTGTGTACAGCGGCCGAAACGCAGCAGTGAAAATCCGATAAATCCTATTATCAAAATAAATTTCGAAAACAAAACACAAAGACAGTGAAATAGAGAGCAATTCTTAAATAATTCACTCAGGGCATGTGATGCAACCGGGATTGACCACATCTATACCCAGAGCTGGTTGAGACATAAGGCTGGACACTTCTGGCTGATAGCATTGGTGTGTTTCGGTGCGCAAATGCAGACCCTTTGAAGTCATACTGCATGGTACCTATTCCATGGGTCCCAACTCTTCAGGTTCGAGGGATTCTTCCTCCAGCTAAAACATGCATGGGAAACCCACAGTATGGTCCACCATGTGATTGGGAAACGATTTAAAATGCATCTCAGTTTTCGTATCCTGGTCCGCGGGTTCACCATTCCAGATGCTTTACTAACACTCTCCCTGCTTGGAGAGTCAGTGCCTTTAACCTCCTGTTTGGCACAGCTTGCCGTTTCTGTGCAAGGTGAACAGGAATAGGGAGAACCAATGAGAGACTAGCTGTAGGTGTCTGCACGGGCAAATGTAACGCTCATTTCCGACCAGGAAGAGGAATTAACCAAAGGCTCAGCATGCCCTGCCGGAAACAGATTAGCGCCTGAAGCAATCCTGCGGTTTTGTGCCCAGCTCACAAGAAAGCGAGTTGAAGAAAGGAGCTCAGGGGCACTGTAATTCACAAACCTGCAGAGTTATAAATGACAGCTATCCTCAAAAATATATTGAAGTAAGCCTGCCAAAGGGACTTGAAAGTGTGGCAGTATTTCAGGAAAACGATTGCAGGGGGTAGACTGGAATTGCCCTGAAAGCATAGGAAAAGACGCAGAACGTCGACAATAATGCACTTGGCCAAAAAGGGCGTATGCGTTTTTTCCTGAATATATTCAGGAAAAAACGCATACGCCCTTTTTGGCCAACCAAGCAAGCCTGTAAAGGAAATCTGCACTACAATGAAGTCTCACTGCCCCCCGGGCAAAAGGGCCATCTGAAAAAAGTGTAAAATCCAGAAAGGTAGGACAGGATATGGAGAACAGGGAGCCTTGTTATGCTGATTGGCAGGATGTAAATTGCCAGCAGCCACCCTGGAGAAGTGTATGGTGTTTCCTGAAACACGTAAGAAACCAAGCAACACAGCCTATGGCACTTCCACTTATGGTCCTATAGCTTACAGAAATTAAAATCAAAAACAGACAGCCACCCCAATATTTGGGACGGCTGTGTTCACAAGAAGCTCGTCTACAGTATCAGGTAAATATCCCAGAAAGCAAAAAATGGATAAAGAAGTTGTGGCACGTACGTACAATGCAATATCACTCAGCAATGAAATCTGTGTCATCAGGCCCGTAGCGGCATAGTGAGTGGATGCAGGTACGGTGATTCTACGTGAACTACGTCACACAGAAAAAGAAACATCATAAGATATCACTAATACACGGAATGTAAACTTGACTACACATGAACTGAATTACAAAACAGAACAGGGTCTCAAATTTAGAAAACCAACTAGTGCTTGCTTATGTGGAAAGGTGCCTTGGGGTGCTGCATAAAACCAGAGACTGAAATTAGCACAGATAACTTTCCATAAGCCAAATATGTAATAGACAAGACCTACTCCTTGCTCAACGAAATGGACCCACCACCACATATTCAACGCCTAGGAATATACCTGACTAGGAAGAATCTTAAAACCCATGGATATATATGTCTCCGTAAGAGAATCAAGCGTGTGTACAGCGGCCGAAACGCAGCAGTGAAAATCCGATAAATCCTATTATCAAAATAAATTTCGAAAATAAAACACAAAGACAGTGAAATAGAGAGCAATTCTTAAATAATTCACTCAGGGCATGTGATGCAACCGGGATTGACCACATCTACACCCAGAGCTGGTTGAGACATAAGGCTGGACACTTCAGGCTGATAGCATTGGTGAGTTTCAGTGAGCAAATGCAGACCCTTTGAAGTCATACTGCATGGTACCCATTCCATGGGTCCCAACTCTCCAGGTTCAAGGCATTCTTCCTCCAGCTAAAACTTGCATGGGAAACCCAGAGTATCGTCCACCGTGTGATTGGGAAATGATTTAAAATGCATCTCAGTTTTCGTATCCTGGTCCTCGGGTTCACCATTCCAGATGCTTTACTAACACTCTCCCCGCTTGTAGAGTCAGTGCCTTTAACCTCCTGTTTGGCACAGCTTGCAATTTCTGTGCAAGATGAACAGGAATAGGGAGAACCATTGAGAGATTGGCTGTAGGTGTCTGCACGGGCAAATATAACGCTCATTGCCTAACAGGAAGAGGAATTAAACAAAGGCTCAGCATGCCCTGCTGGAAACAGATTAGGGCCTGAAGCAATCCTGCTGTTTTGTGCCCAGCTCACAAGAAAGCGAATTGAAGAAAGGAGCTCAGGGGCACTGTAATGCACAAACCTGCAGAGTTATAAATGACAGCTATCCTCCAAAAATATATTGAAGTAAGCCTGCGAAGGGGACTTGAAAGCGGGGCAGAATTTCAGGAAAACGATTGCAGGGGGTAGACTGGAATTGCCCTGAAAGCATATGAAAAGAGGCAGAACGTCGACAATGATGCACTTGGCCAAAAACGGCGTATGCGTTTTTTCCTGAATATATTCAGGAAAAAACGCATACACCCTTTTTGGCCAACCCAGCAAGCCTGTAAAGGAAATCTGCACTACAATGAAGTCTCACTGCCCCCCGGGCAAAAGGGCCATCTGAAAAAAGTGTAAAATCCAGAAAGGTAGGACAGGATATGGGGAACAGGGAGCCTTGTTATGCTGATTGGCAGGATGTAAATTGCCAGCAGCCACCCTGGAGAAGTGTATGGTGTTTCCTGAAACACGTAGGAAACAAAGCAACACAGCCTATGGCACTTCCACTTATGGTCCTATAGCTTACGGAAATTAAAATCAAAAAACAGACAGCCACCCCAATATTTGGGACGGCTGTGTTCACAAGGAGCTCGTCTACCGTATCAGGGAAATATCCCAGAAAGCAAAAAATGGATAAAGAAGTTGTGGCACGTACGTGCAATGCAATATCATTCAGCAATGAAATCTGTGTCATCAGGCCCGTAGCGGCATACTGAGTGGATGCAGGTACGGTGATTCTACGTGAACTACGTCACACAGAAAAAGAAACATCATAAGATATCACTAATACACGGAATGTAAACTTGACTACACATGAACAGAATTACAAAACAGAACAGGGTCTCAAATTTAGAAAACCAACTAGTGCTTGCTTATGGGGAAAGGTGCCTTGGGGTGCTGCATAAAACCAGAGACTGAAATTAGCACAGATAACTTTCCATAAGCCAAATATGTAATAGACAAGACCTACTCCTTGCTCAACGAAATGGACTCAACACCACATATTCAACGCCTAGGAATATACCTGACTAGGAAGAATCTTAAGACCCATGGATATATATGTCTCCGTAAGAGAATCAAGCGTGTGTACAGTGGCCGAAACGCAGCAGTGAAAATCCGATAAATCCCATTATCAAAATAAATTTCGAAACAAAACACAAAGACAGTGAAATAGAGAGCAATTCTTAAATAATTCACTCAGGGCATGTGATGCAACCGGGATTGACCATATCTACACCCAGAGCTGGTTGAGACATAAGGCTGGACACTTCAGGCTGATAGCATTGGTGAGTTTCGGTGAGCAAATGCAGACCCTTTGAAGTCATACTGCATGGTACCCATTCCATGGGTCCCAACTCTCCAGGTTCAAGGCATTCTTCCTCCAGCTAAAACATGCATGGGAAACCCAGAGTATCTTCCACCGTGTGATTGGGAAACGATTTAAAATGCATCTCAGTTTTCGTATCCTGGTCCTCGGGTTCACCATTCCAGATGCTTTACTAACACTCTCCCCGCTTGGAGAGTCAGTGCCTTTAACCTCCTGTTTGGCACAGCTTGCAATTTCTGTGCAAGATGAACAGGAATAGGGAGAACCAATGAGAGACTAGCTATAGCTGTCTGCACGGGCAAATGTAACGCTCATTTCCCACCAGGAAGAGGAATTAACCAAAGGCTCAGCGTGCCCTGCTGAAAACAGATTAGGGCCTGAAGCAATCCTGCGGTTTTGTGCCCAGCTCACAAGTAAGCGAGTTGAAGAAAGGAGGTCAGGGGCACTGTAATTCACAAACCTGCAGAGTTATAAATGACAGCTATCCTCCAAAAATATATTGAAGTAAGCCTGCGAAGGGGACTTAAAAGCGGGGCAGAATTTCAGGAAAACTATTGCAGGGGGTAGACCTGAATTGCCCTGAAAGCATAGGAAAAGAGGCACAACGTCGACAATGATGCACTTGGCCAAAAAGTGCGTACGCGTTTTTTCCTGAATATATTCAGGAAAAAACGCATATGCCCTTTTTGGCCAACCAAGCAAGCCTGTAAAGGAAATCTGCACTACAATGAAGTCTCACTGCCCCCCGGACAAAAGGGCCATCTGAAAAAAGTGTAAAATCCAGAAAGGTAGGACAGGATATGGAGAACAGGGTGACTTGTTATGCTGATTGGCAGGATGTAAATTGCCAGCAGCCACCCTGGAGAAGTGTATGGTGTTTCCTGAAACACGTAAGAAACAAAGCAACACAGCCTATGGCACTTCCACTTATGGTCCTAAAGCTTAAGGAAATTAAAATCAAAAACAGAGAGCCACCCCAATATTTGGGATGGCTGTGTTCACAAGAAGCTCGTCTACAGTATCAGGTAAATATCCCAGAAAGCAAAAAATGGATAAAGAAGTTGTGGCACGTACGTACAATGCAATATCACTCAGCAATGAATCTGTGTCATCAGGCCCGTAGCGGCATAGTGAGTGGATGCAGGTACGGTGATTCTACGTGAACTACGTCACACAGAAAAAGAAACATCATAAGATATCACTAATACACGGAATGTAAATTTGACTACACATGAACTGAATTACAAAACAGAACAGGGTCTCAAATTTAGAAAACCAACTAGTGCTTACTTATGGGGAAAGGTGCCTTGGGGTGCTGCATAAAACCAGAGAGAGAAATTAGCACAGATAACATTCCATAAGCCAAATATGTAATAGACAAGACCTACTCCTTGCTCAACGAAATGGACTCAACACCACATATTCAACGCCTAGGAATATACCTGACTAGGAAGAATCTTAAAACCCATGGATATATATGTCTCCGTAAGAGAAACAAGCGTGTGTACAGCGGCCGAAACGCAGCAGTGAAAATCCGATAAATCCCATTATCAAAATAAATTTCGAAAACAAAACACAAAGACAGTGAAATAGAGAGCAATTCTTAAATAATTCACTCAGGGCATGTGATGCAACCGGGATTTAACACATCTACACCCAGAGCTGGTTGAGACATAAGGCTGGACACTTCAGGCGGATAGCATTGGTGAGTTTCGGTGAGCAAATGCAGACCCTTTGAAGTCATACTGCATGGTACTCATTCCATGGTTCCCAACTCTCCAGGTTCAAGGGATTCTTCCTCCAGCTAATACATGCATGGGAAACCCAGAGTATCGTCCACCGTGTGATTGGGAAACGATTTAAAATGCATCTCAGTTTTCGTATCCTGGTCCTCGGGTTCACCATTCCAGATGCTTTACTAACACTCTCCCCACTTGGAGAGTCAGTGCCCTTAACCTCCTGTTTGGCACAGCTTGCAATTTCTGTGCAAGATGAACAGGAATAGGGAGAACCAATGAGAGACTAGCTGTAGGTGTCTGCACGGTCAAATGTAACACTCATTGCCCACCAGGAAGACGAATTAAACAAAGGCTCAGCGTGCCCTGCTGGAAACAGATTAGGGCCTGAAGCAATCCTGCGGTTTTGTGCCCAGCTCACAAGAAAGCGAGTTGAAGAAAGGAGCTAGGGGAACTGTAATTCACAAACCTGCAGAGTTATAATTGACAGCTATCCTCCAAAAATATATTTAAGTTAGCCTGCGAAGGGGACTTGAAAGCGGGGCAGAATTTCAGGAAAACGATTGCAGGGGGTAGACTGCAATTGCCCTGAAAGCATAGGAAAAGAGGCACAACGTCAACAATGATGCACTTGGCCAAAAAGGGCGTATGCGTTTTTTCCTGAATATATTCAGGAAAAAACGCATACGCACTTTTTGGCCAACAAAGCAAGCCTGTAAAGGAAATCTGCACTACAATGAAGTCTCACTGCCCCCCGGGCAAAAGGGCCATCTGAAATAAGTGTAAAATCCAGAAAGGTAGGACAGGATATGGAGAACAGGGAGCCTTGTTATGCTGATTGGCAGGATGTAAATTGCCAGCAGCCACCCTGGAGAAGTGTATGGTGTTTCCTGAAACACGTAAGAAACAAAGCAACACAGCCTATGGCACTTCCACTTATGGTCCTAAAGCTTAAGGAAATTAAAATCAAAAACAAAGAGCCACCCCAATATTTGGGACGGCTGTGTTCAAAAGAAGCTCGTCTACAGTATCAGGTAAATATCCCAGAAAGCAAAAAATGGATAAAGAACTTGTGGCACGTACGTACAATGCAATAACACTCAGCAATGAATCTGTGTCATCAGGCCCGTAGCGGCATAGTGAGTGGATGCAGGTACGGTGATTCTACGTGAACTACGTCACACAGAAAAAGAAACATCATAAGATATCACTAATACACGGAATGTAAACTTGACTACACATGAACTGAATTACAAAACAGAACAGGGTCTCAAATTTAGAAAACAAACTAGTTCTTACTTATGGGGAAAGGTGCCTTGGGGTGCTGCATAAAACCAGAGACTGAGATTAGCACAGATAACATTCCATAAGCCAAATATGTAATAGACAAGACCTACTCCTTGCTCAACGAAATGGACTCAACACCACATATTCAACGCCTAGGAATATACCTGACTAGGAAGAATCTTAAAACCCATTGATATATATGTCTCCGTAAGAGAATCAAGCGGGTGTACAGCGGCCGAAACGCAGCAGTGAAAATCCGATAAATCCCATTATCAAAATAAATTTCGAAAACAAAACACAAAGACAGTGAAATAGAGAGCAATTCTTAAATAAATCACTCAGGGCATGTGATGCAACCGGGATTGACCACATCTACACCCAGAGCTGGTTGAGACATAAGGCTGGACACTTCAGGCTGATAGCATTGGTGAGTTTCGGTGAGCAAATGCAGACCCTTTGAAGTCATACTGCATGGTACACATTCTATGGTTCCCAACTCTCCAGGTTCAAGGGATTCTTCCTCCAGCTAAAACATGCATGGGAAACCCAGAGTATCGTCCACCGTGTGATTGGGAAACGATTTAAAATGCATCTCAGTTTTCATATCCAGGTCCTCGGGTTCACCATTCCAGATGCTTTACTAACACTCTCACCACTTGGAGAGTCAGTGCCCTTAACCTCCTATTTGGCACAGCTTGCAATTTCTGTGCAAGATGAAGAGGAATAGGGAGAACCAATGAGAGACTAGCTGTAGGTGTCTGCACGGTCAAATGTAACACTCATTGCCCACCAGGAAGACGAATTAAACAAAGGCTCAGCGTGCCCTGCCGGAAAGAGATTAAGGCCTGAAGCAATCCTGTGGTTTTGTGCCGAGCTCACAAGAAAGCGAGTTGAAGAAAGGAGCTCAGGGACACTGTAATTCACAAACCTGCAGAGTTATAAATGACAGCTATCCTCCAAAAATATATTGAAGTAAGACTGCGAAGTGGACTTGAAAGCGGGGCAGAATTTCAGGAAAACGATTGCAGGGGGTAGACTTGAATTGCCCTGAAAGCATAGGAAAAGAGGCAGAACGTCGACAATGATACACTTGCCCAAAAAGGGCGTATGCGTTTTTTCCTGAATATATTCAGGAAAAAACGCATACGCCCTTTTTGGCCAACCAAGCAAGCCTGTAAAGGAAATCTGCACTACAATGCAGTCTCACTGCCCCCCGGGCAAAAGGGCCATCTGAAAAAAGTGTAAAATCCAGAAAGGTAGGACAGGATATGGAGAACAGGGAGCCTTGTTATGCTGATTGGCAGGATGTAAATTGCCAACAGCCACCCTGGAGAAGTGTATGGTGTTTCCTGAAACACGTAAGAAATAAAGCAACACAGCCTATGGCAATTGCACTTATGGTCCTATTCCTTAGGGAAATTAAAATCAAAAACAGAGAGCCACCCCAAAGTTTGGGACGGCTGTGTTCCCAAGAAGCTCGTCTACAGTACCAGGTAAATATCCCAGAAAGCAAAAAATGGATAAAGAAGTTGTGGCACGTACGTGCAATGCAGTAGCACTCAGCAATGAAATCTGTGTCATCAGGCCCGTAGCGGCATAGTGAGTGGATGCAGGTACGGTGATTCTACGTGAACTACGTCACACAGAAAAAGAAACATCATAAGATATCACTAATACACGGAATGTAAACTTGACTACACATGAACTGAATTACAAAACAGAACAGGGTCTCAAATTTAGAAAACCAACTAGTGCTTGCTTATGGGGAAAGGTGCCTTGGGGTGCTGCATAAAACCAGAGACTGTAATTAGCACAGATAACATTCCATAAGCCAAATATATAATAGACAAGACCTACTCCTTGCTCAACGAAATGGACTCAACACCACATATTCAACGCCTAGGAATATACCTGACTAGGAAGAATCTTAAAACCCATGGATATATATGTCTCCGTAAGAGAATCAAGCATGTGTACAGCGGCCGAATCGCAGCAGTGAAAATCCGATAAATCCAATTATCAAAATAAATTTCTAAAACAAAACACAAAGACAGTGAAATAGAGAGCAATTCTTAAATAATTCACTCAGGGCATGGGATGCAACCGGGATTGACCATATCTACACCCAGAGCTGGTTGAGACATAAGGCTGGACACTTCAGGTTGATAGCATTGGTGAGTTTCGCTGAGCAAATACAGACCCTTTAAAGTCATACTGCATGGTACCTATTCCAAGGGTCCCAAATCTTCAGGTTCAAGGGATTCTTCCTCCAGCTAAAACATGCATGGGAAACCCACATTATGGTCCACCATGTGATTGGGAAACGATTTAAAATGCATCTCAGTTTTCGTATCCTGGTCCTCGGGTTCACCATTCCAGATTCTTTACTAACACTCTCCCTGCTTGGAGAGTCAGTGCCTTTAACCTCCTGTTTGGCACAGCTTGCAATTTCTGTGCAAGATGAACAGGAATAGGGAGAACCAATGAGAGACTAGCTGTAGGTGTCTGCACGGGCAAATGTAATGCTCATTTCCCACCAGGAAGAGGAATTAACCAAAGGCTCAGCATGCCCTGCCGGAAACAGATTAGGGCCTGAAGCAATCCTGCGGTTTTGTGCCCAGCTCACAAGAAAGCGAGTTGAAGAAAGGAGCTCAGGGGCACTGTAGTTCACAAACCTGCAGAGTTATAAATGACAGCTATCCTCCAAAAATATATTGAAGTAAGCCTGCGAAGGGGACTTGAAAGCGGGGCAGAATTTCAGGAAAACGATTGCAGGGGGTAGACTGGAATTGCCCTGAAAGCATAGGAAAAGAGGCAGAACGTCGACAATGATGCACTTGGCCAAAAGGGCGTACGCGTTTTTTCCTGAATATATTCAGGATAAAACGCATACGCCCTTTTTGGCCAACCAAGCAAGCCTGTAAAGGAAATCTGAACTACAATGCAGTCTCACTGCCCCCCGGGCAAAAGGGCCATCTGAAAAAAGTGAAAAATCCAGAAAGGTAGGAAAGGATATGGAGAACAGGGAGCCTTGTTATGCTCATTGGCAGGATGTAAATTGCCAGCAGCCACCCTGGAGAAGTGTATGGTGTTTCCTGAAACACGTAAGAAACAAAGCAACACAGCCTATGGCACTTCCACTTATGGTCCTATAGCTTACGGAAATTAAAATCAAAAACAGACAGCCACCCCAATATTTGGGACGGCTGTGTTCACAAGAAGCTCGTCTACAGTATCAGGTAAATATCCCAGAAAGCAAAAAATGGATAAAGAAGTTGTGGCACGTACGTACAATGCAATATCACTCAGCAATGAAATCTGTGTCATCAGGCCCGTAGCGGCATAGTGAGTGGATGCAGGTACGGTGATTCTACGTGAACTACGTCACACAGAAAAAGAAACATCATAAGATATCACTAATACACGGAATGTAAACTTGACTACACATGAACTGAATTACAAAACAGAACAGGGTCTCAAATTTAGAAAACCAACTAGTGCTTGCTTATGGGGAAAGGTGCCTTGGGGTGCTGCATAAAACCAGAGACTGAAATTAGCACAGATAACTTTCCATAAGCCAAATATGTAATAGACAAGACCTACTCCTTGCTCAACGAAATGGACCCAACACCACATATTCAACGCCTAGGAATATACCTGACTAGGAAGAATCTTAAAACTCATGGATATATATGTCTCCGTAAGAGAATCAAGCGTGTGTACAGCGGCCGAAACGCAGCAGTGAAAATCCGATAAATCCCATTATCAAAATAAATTTCGAAAACAAAACACAAAGACAGTGAAATAGAGAGCAATTCTTAAATAATTCACTCAGGGCATGTGATGCAACCGGGATTGACCACATCTACACCCAGAGCTGGTTGAGACATAAGGCTGGACACTTCAGGCTGATAGCATTGGTGAGTTTCGGTGAGCAAATGCAGACCCTTTGAAGTCATACTGCATGGTACCCATTCCATGGGTCCCAACTCTCCAGGTTCAAGGGATTCTTCCTCCAGCTATAACATGCATGGGAAACCCAGAGTATCGTCCACCATGTGATTGGGAAACGATTTAAAATGCATCTCAGTTTTCGTATCCTGGTCCTCGGGTTCACCATTCCAGATTCTTTACTAACACTCTCCCTGCTTGGAGAGTCAGTGCCTTTAACCTCCTGTTTGGCACAGCTTGCAATTTCTGTGCAAGATGAACAGGAATAGGGAGAACCAATGAGAGACTAGCTGTAGGTGTCTGCACGGGCAAATGTAATGCTCATTTCCCACCAGGAAGAGGAATTAACCAAAGGCTCAGCATGCCCTGCCGGAAACAGATTAGGGCCTGAAGCAATCCTGCGGTTTTGTGCCCAGCTCACAAGAAAGCGAGTTGAAGAAAGGAGCTCAGGGGCACTGTAGTTCACAAACCTGCAGAGTTATAAATGACAGCTATCCTCCAAAAATATATTGAAGTAAGCCTGCGAAGGGGACTTGAAAGCGGGGCAGAATTTCAGGAAAACGATTGCAGGGGGTAGACTGGAATTGCCCTGAAATCATAGGAAAAGAGGCAGAACGTCGACAATGATGCACTTGGCCAAAAGGGCGTACGCGTTTTTTCCTGAATATATTCAGGAAAAAACGCATACGCCCTTTTTGGCCAACCAAGCAAGCCTGTAAAGGAAATCTGAACTACAATGCAGTCTCACTGCCCCCCGGGCAAAAGGGCCATCTGAAAAAAGTGAAAAATCCAGAAAGGTAGGACAGGATATGGAGAACAGGGAGCCTTGTTATGCTCATTGGCAGGATGTAAATTGCCAGCAGCCACCCTGGAGAAGTGTATGGTGTTTCCTGAAACACGTAAGAAACAAAGCAACACAGCCTATGGCACTTCCACTTATGGTCCTATAGCTTACGGAAATTAAAATCAAAAACAGACAGCCACCCCAATATTTGGGACGGCTGTGTTCACAAGAAGCTCGTCTACAGTATCAGGTAAATATCCCAGAAAGCAAAAAATGGATAAAGAAGTTGTGGCACGTACGTACAATGCAATATCACTCAGCAATGAAATCTGTGTCATCAGGCCCGTAGCGGCATAGTGAGTGGACGCAGGTACGGTGATTCTACGTGAACTACGTCACACAGAAAAAGAAACATCATAAGATATCACTAATACACTGAATGTAAACTTGACTACACATGAACTGAATTACAAAACAGAACAGGGTCTCAAATTTAGAAAACCAACTAGTGCTTGCTTATGGGGAAAGGTGCCTTGGGGTGCTGCATAAAACCAGAGACTGAAATTAGCACAGATAACTTTCCATAAACCAAATATGTAATAGACAAGACCTACTCCTTGCTCAACGAAATGGACCCAACACCACATATTCAACGCCTAGGAATATACCTGACTAGGAAGAGTCTTAAAATCCATGGATATATATGTCTCCGTAATAGAATCAAGCGGGTGTACTGCGGCCGAAACGCAGCAGTGAAAATCCGATAAATCCCATTATCAAAATAAATTTCGAAAACAAAACACAAAGACAGTGAAATAGAGAGCAATTCTTAAATAATTCACTCAGGGCATGTGATGCAACCGGGATTGACCACATCTACACCCAGAGCTGGTTGAGACATAAGGCTGGACACTTCAGGCTGATAGCATTGGTGAGTTTCGGTGAGCAAATGCAGACCCTTTGAAGTCATACTGCATGGTACCCATTCCATGGGTCCCAACTCTCCAGGTTCAAGGGATTCTTCCTCCAGCTATAACATGCATGGGAAACCCAGAGTATCGTCCACCGTGTGATTGGGAAACGATTTAAAATGCATCTCAGTTTTCGTATCCTGGTCCTCGGTTTCACCATTCCAGATGCTTTACTAACACTCTCCCCGCTTGGAGAGTCAGTGCCTTGAACCTCCTCTTTGGCACAGCTTGCAATTTCTGTGCAAGATGAACAGGAATAGGGAGAACCAATGAGAGACTAGCTATAGGTGTCTGCACGGGCAAATGTAATGCTCATTTCCCACCAGGAAGAGGAATTAAACAAAGGCTCAGCGTGCCCTGCCGGAAACAGATTAGGGCCTGAAGCAATCCTGCGGTTTTGTGCCCAGCTCACAAGAAAGCGAGTTGAAGAAAGGAGCTCAGGGGCACTGTAATTCACAAAACTGCAGAGTTATAAATGACAGCTATCCTCCAAAAATATATTGAAGTAAGCCTGCGAAGGGGACTTGAAAACGGGGCAGAATTTCATGAAAACGATTGCAGGGGGTAGACTGGAATTACCCTGAAAGCATAGGAAAATAGGCACAACGTCGACAATGATGCACTTGGCCAAAAAGGGCGTATGCGTTTTTTCCTGAATATATTCAGGAAAAAACGCATACGCCCTTTTTGGCCAACCAAGCAAGCCTGTAAAGGAAATCTGCACTACAATGAAGTCTCACTGCCTCCCAGGCAAAAGGGCCATCTGAAAAAAGTGTAAAATCCAGAAAGTTAGGACAGGATATGGAGAACAGGGAGTCTTGTTATGCTGATTGGCAGGATGTAAATTGCCAGCAGCCACCCTGGAGAAGTGTATGGTGTTTCCTGAAACACGTAAGAAACAAAGCAACACAGCCTATGGCACTTCCACTTATGGTCCTATAGCTTACGGAAATTAAAATCAAAAACAGACAGCCACCCCAATATTTGGGACGGCTGTGTTCACAAGAAGCTCGTCTACAGTATCAGGTAAATATCCCAGAAAGCAAAAAATGGATAAAGAAGTTGTGGCACGTACGTACAATGCAATATCACTCAGCAATGAAATCTGTGTCATCAGGCCCGTAGCGGCATAGTGAGTGGACGCAGGTACGGTGATTCTACGTGAACTACGTCACACAGAAAAAGAAACATCATAAGATATCACTAATACACTGAATGTAAACTTGATTACACATGAACTGAATTACAAAACAGAACAGGGTCTCAAATTTAGAAAACCAACTAGTGCTTGCTTATGGGGAAAGGTGCCTTGGGGTGCTGCATAAAACCAGAGACTGAAATTAGCACAGATAACTTTCCATAAACCAAATATGTAATAGACAAGACCTACTCCTTGCTCAACGAAATGGACCCAACACCACATATTCAACGCCTAGGAATATACCTGACTAGGAAGAGTCTTAAAACCCATGGATATATATGTCTCCGTAAGAGAATCAAGCGTGTGTACAGTTGCGGAAACGCAGCAGTGAAAATCCGATAAATCCCATTATCAAAATAAATTTCGAAAACAAAACACAAAGACAGTGAAATAGAGAGCAATTCTTAAATAATTCACTCAGGGCATGTGATGCAACCGGGATTGACCACATCTACACCCAGAGCTGGTTGAGACATAAGGCTGGACACTTCAGGCTGATAGCATTGGTGAGTTTCGGTGAGCAATTGCAGACCCTTTGAAGTCATACTGCATGGTACCCATTCCATGGGTCCCAACTCTCCAGGTTCAAGGGATTCTTCCTCCAGCTAAAACATGCATCGGAAACCCAGAATATCGTCCACCGTGTGATTGGGAAACGATTTAAAATGCATCTCAGTTTTCGTATCCTGGTCCTCGGTTTCACCATTCCAGATGCTTTACTAACACTCTCCCTGCTTGGAGAGTCAGTTCCTTTAACCTCCTGTTTGGCACAGCTTGCAATTTCTGTGGAACATGAACAGGAATAGGGAGAACCAATGAGAGACTAGCTGTAGGTGTCTGCACGGGCAAATGTAACGCTCATTTCCCACTAGGAAGAGGAATTAACCAAAGGCTCAGCATGCCCTGCCGGAAACAGATTAGGGCCTGAAGCAATCCTGCGGTTTTGTGCCCCGCTCACAAGAAAACGAGTTGAAGAAAGGAGCTCAGGGGCACTGTAATTCACAAACCTGCAGAGTTATAAATGACAGCTATCCTCCAAAAATATATTGAAGTAAGTCTGCGAAGGGGACTTGAAAGCAGGGCAGAGTTTCAGGAAAACGATTGCAGGGGGTAGACTGGAATTGCCCTGAAAGCATAGGAAAAGAGGCAGAACGTCGACAATGATGCACTTGGCCAAAAAGTGCGTATGCGTTTTTTCCTGGATATATTCAGGAAAAAAAGCATACGCCCTTTTTGGCCAAATAAGCAAGCCTGTAAAGGAAATCTGCACTACAGTGAAGTCTCACTGCCCCCCGGGCAAGAGGGCCATCTGAAAAAAGTGTAAAATCCAGAAAGGTAGGACAGGATATGGAGAACAGGGAGCCTTGTTATGCTGATTGGCAGGATGTAAATTGCCAGCAGCCACCCTGGAGAAGTGTATGGTGTTTCCTGAAACACGTAAGAAACAAAGCAACACAGCCTATGGCACTTCCACTTATGGTCCTATAGCTTACGGAAATTAAAATCAAAAACTGACAGCCACCCCAATATTTGGGACGGCTGTGTTCACAAGAAGCTCGTCTACAGTATCAGGTAAATATCCCAGAAAGCAAAAAATGGATAAAGAAGTTGTGGCACGTACGTACAATGCAATATCACTCAGCAATGAAATCTGTGTCATCAGGCCCGTAGCGGCATAGTGAGTGGATGCAGGTACGGTGATTCTACGTGAACTATGTCACACAGAAAAAGAAACATCATAAGATATCATTAATACACGGAATGTAAACTTGACTACACATGAACTGAATTACCAAACAGAACAGGGTCTCAAATTTAGAAAAACAACTAGAGCTTGCTTATGGGGAAAGGTGCCTTGGGGTGCTGCATAAAACCAGAGACTGAAATTAGCACAGATAACTTTCCATAAGCCAAATATGTAATAGACAAGACCTACTCCTTGCTCAACGAAATGGACTCAACACCACATATTCAACGCCTAGGAATATACCTGACTAGGAAGAATCTTAAAACCCATGGATTTATATGTCTCCATAAGAGAATCAAGCGTGTGTACAGCGGCATAAACGCAGCAGTGAAAATCCGATAAATCCCATTATCAAAATAAACTTCAAATACAAAACGCAAAGACAGTGAAATAGAGAGCAATTCTTAAATAATTCACTCAGGGCATGTGATGCAACCGGGATTGACCACATCTACACCCAGAGCTGGTTGAGACATAAGGCTGGACACGTCAGGCTGATAGCATTGGTGAGTTTCGGAGAGCAAATGCAGACCCTTTGAAGTCATACTGCATGGTACCCATTCCATGGGTCCCAACTCTCCAGGTTCAAGGCATTCTTCCTCCAGCTAAAACATGCATGGGAAACCCAGAGTATCGTCCACCGTGTGATTGGGAAACGATTTAAAATGCATCTCAGTTTTCGTATCCTGGTCCTCGGGTTCACCATTCCAGAATCTTTACTAACACTCTCCCTGCTTGGAGAGTCAGTGCCTTTAACCTCCTGTTTGGCACAGCTTGCAATTTCAGTGCAAGATGAACAGGACTAGGGAGAACCAATGAGAGACTAGCTGTAGGTGTCTGCACGGGCAAACGTAACGTTCATTTCCCACCAGGAAGAGGAATTAACCAAAGGCTCAGCATGCCCTGCCGGAAACAGATTAGGGCCTGAAGCAATCCTGCGGTTTTGTGCCCAGCTCACAAGAAAGCGAGTTGAAGAAAGGAGCTCAGGGGCACTGTAATTCACAAACCTGCAGAGTTATAAATGACAGCTATCCTCCAAAAATATATTGAAGTAAGCCGGCGAAGGGGACTTGAAAGCGGGGCAGAATTTCAGGAAAACGATTGCAGGCGGTAGACAGGAATTGCCCTGAAAGCATAGGAAATGAGGCAGAACGTCGACAATGATGCACTTGGCCAAAAAGGGCGTATGCGTTTTTTCCTGAATATATTCAGGAAAAAACGCATACGCCCTGTTTGGCCAACCAAGCAAGCCTGTAAAGGAAATCTGCACTACAATGAAGTCTCACTGACCCCCCCCCGGGCAAAAGGGCCATCTGAAAAAAGTGTATAATCCAGAAAGGTAGGACAGGATATGGAGAACAGGGAGCATTGTTATGCTGATTGGCAGGATGTAAATTGCCAGCAGCCACCCTGGAAAAGTGTATGGTGTTTCCTGAAACACGTAAGAAACAAAGCAACACAGCCTATGGCACTTCCACTTATGGTCCTATAGCTTACGGAAATTAAAATCAAAAACACACAGCCACCCCAATGTTTGGGATGGCTGTGTTAACAAGAACCTCGTCTACAGTATCAGGTAAATATCCCAGAAAGCAAAAAATGGATAAAGAAGTTGTGGCACGTACGTACAATGCAATATCACTCAGCAATGAAATCTGTGTCATCAGGCCCGTAGCGGCATAGTGAGTGGATGCAGGTACGGTGATTCTACGTGAACTATGTCACACAGAAAAAGAAACATCATAAGATATCACTAATACACGGAATGTAAACTTGACTACACATGAACTGAATTACAAAACAGAACAGGGTCTCAAATTTAGAAAAACAACTAGAGCTTGCTTATGGGGAAAGGTGCCTTGGGGTGCTGCATAAAACCAGAGACTGAAATTAGCACAGATAACATTCCATAAGCCAAATATGTAATAGACAAGACCTACTCCTTGCTCAACGAAATGGACTCAACACCACATATTCAACGCCTAGGAATATACCTGACTAGTAAGAATCTTAAACCCCATGGATTTATATGTCTCCATAAGAGAATCAAGCGTGTGTACAGCGGCATAAACGCAGCAGTGAAAATCCGATAAATCCCATTATCAAAATAAACTTCAAAAACAAAACGCAAAGACAGTGAAATAGAGAGCAATTCTTAAATAATTCACTGAGGGCATGTGATGCAACCGGGATTGACCACATCTACACCGAGAGCTGGTTGAGACATAAGGCTGGACACGTCAGGCTGATAGCATTGGTGAGTTTTGGAGAGCAAATGCAGACCCTTTGAAGTCATACTGCATGGTACCCATTCCATGGGTCCCAACTCTCCAAGTTCAAGGGATTCTTCCTCCAGCTAAAACATGCATGGGAAACCCAGAGTATCGTCCACCGTGTGATTGGGAAATGATTTAAAATGCATCTCAGTTTTCGTATCCTGGTCCTCGGGTTCACCATTCCAGAATCTTTACTAACACTCTCCCCGCTTGGAGAGTCAGTGCCTTTAACCTCCTCTTTGGCACAGCTTGCAATTTCTGTGCAAGATGAACGGGAATAGGAGAAGCAATGAGAGACTAGATATAGGTGTCTGCACGGGCAAATGTAACGCTCATTTCCCACCAGGAAGAGGAATTAACCAAAGGCTCATCGTGCCCTGCCGGAAACAGATTAGGGCCTGAAGCAATCATGCGGTTTTGGGCTCAGCTCACAAGAAAGCGAGTTGAAGAAAGGAGCTCAGGGGCACTGTAATTCACAAACCTGCAGAGTTATAAATGACAGCTATCCTCCAAAAATATATTGAAGTAAGCCTGCGAAGGGTACTGGAAAGCGGGGAAGAATTTCAGGAAAACGATTGCAGGGGGTAGACTGGAATTGCCGAGAAAGCATAGGAAAAGAGGCAGAACGTTGACAATGATGCACTTGGCCAAAAAGGGCGTATGCGTTTTTTTCTGAATATATTCAGGAAAAAACGCATACGCACTTTTTGGCCAACCAAGCAAGCCTGTAAAGGAAATCTGCACTACAATGAAGTCTCACCGCCCCCCGGGCAAAAGGGCCATCTGAAAAAAGTGTAAAATCCAGAAAGGTAGGACAGGATATGGAGAACAGGGAGCCTTGTTATGCTGATTGGCAGGATGTAAATTGCCAGCAGCCACCCTGGAGAAGTGTATGGTGTTTCCTGAAACACGTAAGAAACAAAGCAACACAGCCTATGGCACTTCCACTTATGGTCCTATAGCTTACGGAAATTAAAATCAAAAACAGACAGCCACCCCAATATTTGGGACGGCTGTGTTCCCAAGAAGCTCGTCTACAGTACCAGGTAAATATCCCAGAAAGTAAAAATGGATAAATAAGTTGTGGCACGTACGTGCAATGCAATACCACTCAGCAATGAAATCTGTGTCATCAGGCCCGTAGCAGCATAGTGAGTGGATGCAGGTACGGTGATTCTACGTGAACTGCGTCACACAGAAAAAGAAACATCATAAGATATCACTAATACACGGAATGTAAACTTGACTACACATGAACTGAATTACAAAACAGAACAGGGTCTCAAATTTAGAAAACCAACTAGTGCTTGCTTATGGGGAAAGGTGCGTTGGGGTGCTGCTTAAAACCAGAGACTGAAATTAGCACAGATAACTTTCCATAAGCCAAATATGTAATAGACAAGACCTACTCCTTGCTCAACGAAATGGACCCAACACCACATATTCAACGCCTAGGAATATACCTGACTAGGAACAATCTTAAAACCCATGGATATATATGTCTCCGTACGAGAATCAAGCGTGTGTACTGCGGCCGAAACGCAGCAGTGAAAATCCGATAAATCCCATTATCAAAATAAATTTCGAAAACAAAACACAAAGACAGTGAAATAGAGAGCAAGTCTTAAATAATTCACTCAGGGCATGTAATGCAACCGGGATTGACCACATCTACACCCAGAGCTGGTTGAGACATAAGGCTGGACACTTCAGGCTGATAGCATTGGTGAGTTTCGGTGAGCAATGCAGACCCTTTGAAGTCATACTGCATGGTACCCATTCCATGGGTCCCAACTCTCCAGGTTCAAGGGATTCTTCCTCCAGCTAAACCATGCATGGATAACCCAGAGTATCGTCCACCGTGTGATTGGGAAACGATTTAAAATGCATCTCAGTTTTCGTTATCTGGTCCTCGGGTTCACCATTCCAGATGCTTTACTAACACTCTCCCCGCTTGGAGAGTCAGTGCCTTTAACCTCCTCTTTGGCACAGCTTGCAATTTCTGTGCAAGATGAACAGGAATAGGGAGAACCAATGAGAGACTAGCTGTAGGTGTCTTCACGGGCAAAAGTAATGCTCATTTCCCACCAGGAAGAGGAATTAAACAAAGGCTCAGTGTGCCCTGCTGGAAACAGATTAGGGCCTGAAGCAATCCTGCGGTTTTGTGCCCAGCTCACAAGAAAGCGAGTTGAAGAAAGGAGCTCAGGGGCACTGTAATTCACAAACCTGCAGAGTTATAAATGACAGCTATCCTCCAAAAATATATTGAAGTAAGCCTGCGAAGGGGACTTGAAAGCGGGGCAGTATTTCAGGAAAACGATTGCAGGGGGTAGACTGGAATTGCCCTGAAAGCATAGGAAAAGAGGCAGAACGTCGACAATGATGCACTTGGCCAAAAAGGGCGTATGCGTTTTTTCCTGAATATATATATTCAGGAAAAAACGCATACGCCCTTTTTGGCCAACCAAGCAAGCCTGTAAAGGAAATCTGCACTACAATGAAGTCTCACTGCCCCCCGGGCAAAAGGGCCATCTGAAAAAAGTGTAAAATCCAGAAAGGTAGGACAGGATATGGAGAACAGGGAGCCTTGTTATGCTGATTGGCAGGATGTAAATTGTGAACAGCCACCCTGGAGAAGTGTATGGTGTTTCCTGAAACACGTAAGAAATAAAGCAACACAGCCTATGGCAATTGCACTTATGGTCCTATTGCTTCGGGAAATTAAAATCAAAAACAGAGAGCCACCCCAATGTTTGGGACGGCTCTGTTCCCAAGAAGCTCGTCTACAGTACCAGGTAAATATCCCAGAAAGCAAAAAATGGATAAAGAAGTTGTGGCACGTACGTGCAATGCAATATCTCTCAGCAATGAAATCTGTGTCATCAGGCCCATAGCGGCATAGTGAGTGGATGCAGGTATGGTGATTCTACGTGAACTACGTCACACAGAAAAAGAAACATCATAAGATATCACTAATACACGGAATGTAAACTTGACTACACATGAACTGAATTACAAAACAGAACAGGGTCTCAAATTTGGAAAACCAACTAGTGCTTGCTTATGGGGAAAAGTGCCTTAGGGTGCTGCATAAAACCAGAGACTGAAATTAGCACAGATAACATTCAATAAGCCAAATTTGTAATAGACAAGACCTACTACTTGCTCAACGAAATGGACTAAACACCACATATTCAACGCCTAGCAATATACCTGACTAGGAAGAATCTTAAAACCCATGGATATATATGTCTCCGTAAGAGAATCAAGCGTGTGTAGAGCGGAATAAACGCAGCAGTGAAAATCCGATAAATCCCATTATCAAAACAAATTTCAAAAACAAAACACAAAGACAGTGAAATAGAGAGCAATTCTTAAATAATTCACTCAAGGCATGTGATGCAACCGGGATTGACCACATCTACACCCAGAGCTGGTTGAGACATAAGGCTGGACACTTCAGGCTGATAGCATTGGTGAGTTTCGGTGAGCAAATGCACACCCTTTGAAGTCATACTGCATGGTACCCATTCCATGTGTCCCAACTCTCCAGGTTCAAGGGATTCTTCCTCCAGCTAAAACATGCATGGGAAACCCAGAGTATCGTCCACCGTGTGATTGGGAAACGATTTAAAATGCATCTCAGTTTTCGTATCCTGGTCCTCGGGTTCACCATTCCAGATGCTTTACTAACACTCTCCCCGCTTGGAGAGTCAGTGCCTTTAACCTCCTCTTTGGCACAGCTTGCAATTTCTGTGCAAGATGAACAGGAATAGGGAGAACCAATGACAGACTAGCTGTAGGTGTCTGCACGGGCAAATGTAACGCTCATTTCCCACCAGAAAGAGGAATTAAACAAAGGCTCAGTGTGCCCTGCTGGAAACAGATTAGGGCCTGAAGCAATCCTGCGGTTTTGTGCCCAGCTCACAAGAAAGCGAGTTGAAGAAAGGAGCTCAGGGGCACTGTAATTCACAAACCTGCAGAGTTATAAATGACAGCTATCCTCCAAAAATATATTGAAGTAAGCCTGCGAAGGGGACTTGAAAGCGGGGCAGAATTTCAGGAAAACGATTGCAGGGGGTAGACTGGAATTGCCGAGAAAGCATAGGAAAAGAGGCAGAACGTTGACAATGATACACTTGGCCAAAAAGGGCGTATGCGTTTTTTTCTGAATATATTCAGGAAAAAACGCATACGCCCTTTTTGGCCAACCAAGCAAGCCTGTAAAGGAAATCTGCACTACAATGAAGTCTCACCGCCCCCCGGGCAAAAGGGCCATCTGAAAAAAGTGTAAAATCCAGAAAGGTAGGACAGGATATGGAGAACAGGGAGCCTTGTTATGCTGATTGGCAGGATGTAAATTGCCAGCAGCCACCCTGGCGAAGTGTATGGTGTTTCCTGAAACACGTAAGAAACAAAGCAACACAGCCTATGGCACTTCCACTTATGGTCCTATAGCTTACGGAAATTAAAATCAAAAACAGACAGCCACCCCAATATTTGGGACGGCTGTGTTCACAAGAAGCTCGTCTACAGTACCAGGTAAATATCCCCGAAAGTAAAAATGGATAAATAAGTTGTGGCACGTACGTGCAATGCAATATCACTCAGCAATGAAATCTGTGTCATCAGGCCCGTAGCAGCATAGTGAGTGGATGCAGGTACGGTGATTCTACGTGAACTGCGTCACACAGAAAAAGAAACATCATAAGATATCACTAATACACGGAATGTAAACTTGACTACACATGAACTGAATTACAAAACAGAACAGGGTCTCAAATTTAGAAAACCAACTAGTGCTTGCTTATGGGGAAAGGTGCGTTGGAGTGCTGCTTAAAACCAGAGACTGAAATTAGCACAGATAACTTTCCATAAGCCAAATATGTAATAGAAAAGACCTACTCCTTGCTCAACGAAATGGACCCAACACCACATATTCAACGCCTACGAATATACCTGACTAGGAAGAATCTTAAAACCCATGGATATATATGTCTCCGTACGAGAATCAAGCGTGTGTACTGCGGCCGAAACGCAGCAGTGAAAATCTGATAAATCCCATTATCAAAATAAATTTCGAAAACAAAACACAAAGACAGTGAAATAGAGAGCAAGTCTTAAATAATTCACTCAGGGCATGTAATGCAACCGGGATTGACCACATCTACACCCAGAGCTGGTTGAGACATAAGGCTGGACACTTCAGGCTGATAGCATTGGTGAGTTTCGGTGAGCAAATGCAGACCCTTTGAAGTCATACTGCATGGTACCCATTCCATGGGTCCCAACTCTCCAGGTTCAAGGGATTCTTCCTCCAGCTAAAACATGCATGGGAAACCCAGAGTATCGTCCACCGTGTGATTGGGAAT